>NC_056749.1:344658979-344746479 GCF_019279795.1 Protopterus annectens
TCGTCTACTCAGAAGCGATCTCTGCTTAACATACAAGGCCATGTCAAACCCGGAGCTGTTGGACATGCTCCACTTAAAGAAATCCCAATCCCTCAGAGCCACATTCTCCAGGGATCTAAACCTTGTCATCACAATGAACAAAACATGCTGGAGGGATAGGTTTCTGACCCAGAGACTCCCCATACCCTGGAATAGACTGCCCATACATGTCAAACAGAGCGCCTCATTGGCCCTCTGCAAAAGGAACCTTGATGATTGGATGGGAGATAGGAAATTTACCCTGGGGATCATGTCAGTTGCTCTGCTACACAAGGGTCCAGAGAAGTAAATATTGTGGGAAGAAATATCCAGGGAATTGTTATGGCTAGGCTTGCATAGGCCCTAGGGCCAGCCTAGTACCAACCTATGAACATATATACATAAACATTAACTATATGACTGCGTATTCTGGACTGAACATGTGATAACCCCTTTTTTCTTGTATGCATGAAAAAAGAACAGTGGATGCAAACATATTTATTATATTTTTGAAAAAAACAACTCATTTATACTGTGTGGGTAGTCTGATATAATAATATAATAGAAGGAAGATGATATGACTGTCCATCTGTGTCACTGCAATGCACTCTAGATGATAACTGTTGACAGACTTCAGCAATTGGCTTAGCTTCTGGTGTCAATCAAAGGGAGGTACATACAATATCTATCAGCCTGGGAGAAGATGGCAGATAGTCCTAACTGCTTTGGAGGATGGCCTCCACTTCTTCCACCAAGGATTGAGTATATCAGAAAAAACTTGTTCACTCCATAATGCCCTCTTTAAGCAATGTCAGTTTTCTAAAGCTTCCAACATAACTAGACAGAATCTAGAAAGCATTAAGGTACTGCTGCTCAAGACTAGGAACCTAAACACACACAAAAAAATCATACCCTGCAAGCCATATTTACCCTGGAAAATTTTGATATGTGCATTGCCACAGAGACCTGGTTCAAAATCAGTAAAAGCAATCCATCAGTGCAGGACTTCAATGCCTGTCATTCGCACAGGTCCACTACACTACATGAATAAACTAAGGCAAAGGCATCTCTATATTATTAAAATAAATCTCACATCCAAACTTGCTAGACAAGATAATGGCCTGGAACTCCTACACATCCAACCTACAATGAACAAAAGTCCTTACACATCAAAGCTAACTAAAGCACCCCCGTATGTCCCCTTCAGACCATACCTCCCAACTAACCAGTATGGAGTTCCTATGTAAAAACCAGGTACCATTCTCCTAGGAGACTTCAACCATCTCTCCATAAAATGGGAGACTTATACATCCTCAAACACATATGACTAGAGGTTGCTGGACTTCACTTATACAAAGTCTCTGGGACAGTTTGTCCACACACCAACCAGGGGCAATAAAATCCTGAACTTGGTTCTTATCAACAGGTTCATATGTTCATAGATGGTTACTAGGCTATTGACCGTGGGGCCTTTATAATCAAAGTCATATTATATCCTTATTCCCTTACTGACCAAGTTGTATGGTCTATATTTGCAGCGCGAGTCTATGATCAGCACTGACTACCCTTATCCAAGAGGGATATAGGTGACACCCCCAGGGTAAATTTACTGTCACCCATCCAGTTATCTAAGTTACACTTAAATAGTGTCATTGAGGAGCTCTGTTTTATGTAAATTGGGAGTTTGTTCCAGAGGAGTGACAGCCTCTGGGGAGACATATCAGTCCCTCCAGCATGTCCTATTAATGTCACAGTCTAGGTTAAGATCCCTAGACTGAGGGAAACTTGTCCCATTTGACTTGTGGATGTGCAGCATTTCCATTAGGGCAGAGTCCGAGACTGCTGTGTAGGCCAGGCACAAGTCGCCTCTCAGCAGCCTATAAGATACACAGTACAGTGAAAGGGCCTTCAGTCTGTCCATGAAGGTCATGTGTTGAAGGCCCTGAATTTTCTAAGTGCAAAACCTCTGAGATCTCTCCAGCTACTGCAGGTATCTGGTGAGGTACATATAGAAGGGAACATTGTACTCTATTAGTGGTCTGATGAGGGATGAGTACAGGGGAGGAGTTATAACATCCTTAGCTCTGGATGCGATGTCCTTACTTATGAGATGTGCAATATAGAAGGCCCTTCCTTACCACTGTGGACATATGGTGATTGAAGTTAAGGTTGCTATCAACCTGTGTTCCTAAATCTCTCACCACAAGGTTTGAGCTAAGAGGGGTACTGCTAATATTATAATTTGCAGGGACTTCCCCTTTGCCGAAAGGGATGAAGACACATTTTTTTGCATGTAGATTAAGTCTGTGGCTTGGGCACCAGTCATTTGTCTGTGTAAACCCTTTTTGTAGTATGTCAGCATCGTTGGGGGACTCAATGACTGCACCAAGCTTGCAGTCATTGGCGAACTTGGTAAGCCACAGGTTATCCATTTTCACCTGGGCTTCTGAGAAACAGATTCCAAACAGAAGGGGGCCCAGCACAGATCCTTGTGGTACACCACTGGTAACTGGTCTGCTGGTAAAGGTGGAATCACCAACTTTGACTGTATGCGCTCTGTCTGTGAGCCAGTTGGCTACCCATCTAGTGACATATCCTAGCACCACACAGGCAACTGACTGTGACCTTCTCCTTGTACAGTCTAGTGAGAGAGACATCTGTGTGTCTCATTATGGAGTCACCTATGACCAAGACATTTGGTTTTGATGTGTTTTGCCTTAATATGAAGCAGCTCTGCTCCCCACCAGTTGTAACCATCTGCCTGGGTCAAATCACACCACAAGTATGTCACATTCACTGTATGACTGAAGCCTGAATCAGCCTCAATTTCTTCAGTATTGAGAGACTGAAAGCCAAATTACTAAAACTGAGTGATGACCTGAAAAAATTTTAAGCCCCCCACCTCCTTGACTACTGCATTGTTGTGCAGAATTCTTTACAGCCAAATTTCATGCACATCTAAAAACACCTGCATAGATATATATATATATATATATATATATATATATATATATATATATATATATCCCCCTCTGAAATAAAAAGAAACCCAACACTCAAAAATAAACCCAAATGGCAAAACACTAATATAAATAGGCTCTGTAATGAATGGAAAAAAATCATTTGCACACAGCAACAAATCTAACTCTCCAGAAGCCAATAAAGGTCTTGGCAAACAAAAGAAGGAACTCCGGACACTGATCAAATCAGCCAATGCCTGATATAAGAACAGCCACCCAAGTGAAAGATAACCAGAAAGCTTTTTTATCTATGTTAGAAATCTCAGAAGCAATGCCCGGCAATCTACGGAGCTAGTAGAATATGATACCACCTACTCAGACCCAGAGATCATAGCCAATCTACTAGTGGATACATTTAGCTTAAACCTTACCTCACCCCCCCCCCAATATCCCCTGATCACATACCTGTGTCTATGCCCTCAAATATCCTAAGAACAAATCCTCAAGGCACTATCCAAGGCCAAAAACACTGACTCTAAGGAGACAGATAACTTCACAGGATGCCTTCTGGCTAGCCTGAAACAGGAGCTGTCAAACGTCCTACATCAGTTATTCAATTTAGCCTCCAAACAGGCCTATATGCTAGACAAATGGAGGACAGTAACAGTCTTCAAGCTGGACAAGGGTGGAGCATCAACTGGCCCAGGAAATTATAGACCCATAAGTCTGATGTGCCTTATTTGTAAGGATATGGAAAGAATCATTATGGAGTTAATAAACAAAGATATAGGAAACCTAAAAACCCTTGAACCAAGCCAATTTGGTTTTTACAAGGGCAGATCATGCTTACTCACTCAATCTTTTTACCTTTTTCAAGGAGGTTGCTGAAGTAATGGCTGATGGAAAATCAGTACACAAACCATATCCAGATCTCACAAAGGCATTCAATACTGTTCTACATTTAGGTATTGTTAATAAACTTTCCCAGCAAATGTCAGGCCCTGAGTAACTCAGTGGATAGCAAAATGGCTTAAAAACAGAACCCAGGAAATTAGGATGGGTGACTCCATCGCCTCCAAAAGACCTGTCATGAATGGTGTACCCCAGAGCTCTTTCCCTAAACCATTCCTCTTTGGCATTTACTTCTCGGAGGTCAAAGCCAATATTAACAGCTTATGACTGACCACATTTGATGATGACTGTAAACGAGGTGCCACTATTAACTCTCTACAGGACACTAAGATCTTCCAAGAAAGCCCTTCTCAAACAAATGGCTGGTGTCAAAACCATGGACTAAAACTAAATGTCAAAACATGTATAACAGTATCCTTTGACAAGCATGATGTCCCCTCCAACAACCACAGGTTCATAGGTAGCTACTAGGCTATCGGCCCAAGGTCCTAAGTAAGCCTAGCCAACAAGGTTCCCTGGCTTACACCACCCACGAAAGTTAATTTCCTGTGCCCCTGTCAAACAGAGCCACAGAGGTGATCCCCGAGGTGTATTTCCTATTTTCCCATCCATCATCAAGATTTTTCTTGAAGAGTGCTAATGAGGAACTTTGCTTGACATAGATGGGTAGCTTGTTCCAGGGTATAGGAAGTCTCTGGGACAGGAATCTATCCCTCCAGCATGTCCAGGTGACAAGGTTTAGGTCCCTAGAGCATGTAGCTCAGAGGGATTGGGATTTCTTTACGTGTAGCATGTCCAGCAGCTCTGGGTTTAACACAGCTTTATATGTTAGGCAGAGATCTCCTTGGAGTAGGCGATACGCTACAGAGTAAAGCTGGAGTTTTTTGAGACGGTCAGTGTATGACATCTGTTTGAGGCCAGTAATCCTCTTTGTGAGGTACTTCTGTGGCCTTTCCAGCTGCTGCAGATGTCTTGTGAGGTACATTCCAAAAGGTGCATTGTACTCTATAATGGATCTAATGAGTGCCGAGTAGAGGGGAACAATGACCTCTTTTTTCCTGGATGAGAACCCTTTTGTGATGAGGTGTGCCACATAGAAGGATTTCTTGACTACTGCGGCGAGGTGATTATCAAAGGAGAGACTACTGTCCACCTGGGTCCCAAGGTCTCTTATCACACATATAAGTAGACTGCCGTTTATGTGGCAGTTCATGAGTACAGAGTTTTTACCAACATCTGTGAAAATCGATCCAGTAGTTAGAGACCTGGAAACCTATGCAGACTATTGTAAGAAACTCCTTTTTTACTGCTCAGCCTGTTAGTAAGAGTATGGCATCCAGGTCAAGGAATGTGATTATTCCATTGTATTCAAAGATATTAAGGTCAATCACTGAGTATAATTCAATTCAATACTACAGCAACATAAAAAAACAATGAAAATTAACAAGAAAAAGTTATATAAGACAACAAATAGACAATAATATAAACAGTAAATCTATATAACTGTACAAAAGAACACATTTGTGGAAAAAAAGCTTGTTTCCCTCCAAATATGAACCAACCTGCAATACTGGAGGCAGACGTAGTATATGAACAGTCTAATAGCTTGAGATACAAAACTTGGTTGTTCTGGCAGCCATGCTCTTGTAATGTCTCTCTGACGGGTAGCAGCATAAACAGTTTATGCTGTGTGTGGTTAGTGTCCATGATAATGTTTTGGGCCCTCCTAAAACACTATTTTGGTGTAGATGTCCTCCAATGCAGGGAGTGTTACTCCAAAATTGTTTGGTGCAGTTTTTATTACTCACTGCAGAGCCTTGCAATCCTGTATTGTACTATTCCCAAACCATTCTGTAACACAGTGGGAGAAAATGCTCTCAACTGAACATCTGTAAAAGTTGCTGAGGATGGTGTTGGGCATGCCAGACTTGCTCAGCCTTTTCAGAAAATACAGTTGCTGCCAGCATTTCCCTACCAGGTCTGTGATGTTATGAGTCCAGGTAAGGTCCACAGAGGTGTTAATATCGAGGAATTTGAATAAAGCCACTCTTTCCATCTCAAACTCACCAAATACAATGGTAAGTGCTGCCCTATATTCCTCCACGGATCAATGATTATCTCTTTCATTTTTCTGGTATTAAGAGAGAGATTACTGTTCTGACACCACTTCACAAGGTTCTCCACTTCCCTCCTATACTCTGACTCATCAACACCGGAGATCAGACCAATGACTGTTGTTATCATCCACAAATTTGACAATATCAGTGTCGTGTTGAGAAGTAACATGATCGTAAGTGAAGAGGGTGTACAACACTGAACTCAGCACACAGCCTTGTGGCGTTCCTGTATTTATTATTATTGTTTTAGAGATGATATTCCCCAGCCTGAAAGACTGTGGTCTGCCTGTTAAAAAATCCAAGACGGAAGTGCAAAGAGTTGGTGGCACAGCCAGTAAGGACAGCTTATTAATAAGCTTCATTGGTATCACTGTATTAAAGGCTGAACTATAAGCAATATACAGCAATCGAGCATAACAGTCCTTATTCTCCAAATGAGTAAGAACTGTATGCAGTGTTGTAATGACTGCATCCTCTGTCGACCTATTCCGTCTGTATAATGCCTCTTTGGCATGTACCTGTCCAGACACTTGACACAACCTGAATGCCTACAGCATTTACTCACCTAGAAAATCAAAGGCCAAAATCATAAGAACTATACTGATAACATCATAGCCTTGTCCCATTTCTTGGCCTCATACATGCTGCTGAATGGTGAACTCTGCCCTACATACACAGCCTCAACAAATCCTATCTTCTCAGACCAACTGCACACCTGCAAGTCCAATGGTGTCATCAGCGACAAGAGATCTTAATCTCTTCTGCAACATAAATAGAACATTTTGACAGGAAAAATATGTATCGCAGAGAGCTCCACTTCTTTTGAATTGCCTTCTTCTCAACATAAAACAAAGTATTTCTCTTACTCTAGTTAAAAATAATATGGATGAATGGATGGGAAACTGCAAAATTCATCACCGGGGTAGCACCCTTGTCCCTTATGGAAAGGAGTAACATTTAAATATTCTGCTGCTTTGGGTTATTTCGTACTTAAACTATAAGGGCAAAAACTTCATGGGAATGCATACCTTGGATACTAAGCATTCTCTGGGGTCAATAACCTATACAGAACCTATGACTCTTTAAATAATAAATCAATAGCTATTCTATGTATTTGAACAAGTGCATATTACTGTCTTAAAATGACAAACTTAAATGGAAAAACAACCAAAGTGTATGTATGTATTACAAAACAAGAGAATTTAGGGGGTGGTATAAATTGAGTTCTATGAGCGATTATCCTGTCTGGTGCAAACCTGGAGCCAAATCACATGTCAGTAGCTACTTCAGCACTCACACAGACAGTAGCAGTGGACTACTTCCTAGTATGCTGATAATTTAAGATTCTGCAGGGCATACTTCCAGATATTATTAATCACACTAGTATGGCAAAAACTTCAGTATTTCTCTTCAACAGAAACATAATATAGTACATGTTCTAAATGGACAATAGAGGTACGACTGCTGAATCCTACACAAATGCACTTTATAAGCACTTACACGAGTGCATGGATCGTGCTATCCCTAACAGAACCAAGATGCTATCCTCCAAAAAAAGGAAGCCAATCTGGTGGTCTTCTGCCATAAACAAACTCTACAACAGAAGAAAGAAAATGTTGCAAAAAAAGAGTAAAATCCCATGACTGGAGGAACTCCCTGATCAGCCTCAGTAAGAAGCTGAGATCCCTCATAAAATCCTCCAAAGCTAGTTATGAAAACAAAATTGCCACTGATTCTAAAGACAACCACAAAGCATTCTATAGCTATGTCAAGAACCTCAAAGGCAACACTCAGATCTGCTCTGAGTTACAGCACAATGACACTAAATATACAGAACCAACTGACATTGCCAACATCCTGGCAGATAGGTTCAGTGCTAACTTTACGCCCCTCTCACCCCCTAAAGGGCCCATCTTTACACCGGAAGAATGCAAAGTTCCTGTAATCACGGCTGCACAGGTAAAAACCTTACTCTCCAAAGCCAAGAACACAGCATCCATGGGACCTGACAACATCCCAGGTTGCCTTCCACATGAACTACAGAATGAACTGGCAGCCCACCTAAGTACCATGTTCAATCATAGCCTCACCTCAGGTTCTGTGCCCATTGAATGGCGCACTGCAACAGTTATCCCACTCCACAAAGGGTGGCCACAACAGACCCCGGGAACTACCACCCCATTAGCCTGACGAGCCTGGTCTTCAAGGCCATGGAACTTATCATCATGGAACTCATAAACAAAGACAATGGAGATCTCCAAACTCTGGACCCCACACAGTTTGGGTTTGTAAAAGGCAGATCATGTTTCCTAAACCTGATAGACTTCTTTGAAGTAGTCACCAAAGCCACAGATGAGGGTAAGGTGGTTCACACAGCCTATCTAGATCTCGCCAAGGCGTTCAACACCATCCCCCACTCCGGAATCATAGATAAACTCACTAAACTAGGTATAAATCCCTATGTCACAAGATGGGTTGCCAAATGACTTACTGACAGAACCCACACTGTGAAAGTAGCAGACTCCAAATCAGACTTCAGACCAGTGACAAGTGGAATACCACAAGGTTCAGTCCTGGGTCCTCTCCTGTTTGGTATCTACTTCTCAAAAGTACAGGCTAACACAGAAGACCTTTGGCTAACTAAATTCGCAGATGACGGCAAACTAGGAACCATAATCGAAACTCCCAATGATGTGGACATCCTACAAAAGGGCCTCACTGAGACAGGTGCCTGGTGAGAAAGCCATGGTCTCAAGCTCAATGCCAAAAAGTGCATTGTCATCCCCTTTGGTAAAAACTTTGTACCCATGAACTACCACATAGGCGGTAGTCTACTTAACACCGAAAGTGTGATAACAAACCTTGGGACACAAGTGGACAGTAGTCTCTCCTTTGATAATCACATCACCACAGTGGTCAGGAAATCCTTCTACGTGGCACACCTCATCACAAAAGGTTTCTCATCCAGAAAAAAGAGGTCATTGTTCCCCTCTACACATCACTCATTAGACCCATTATAGAGTACAACGCCCCTTTTGGTATGTACCTCACAAGACATCTACAACAACTGGAAAGGCCGCAAAAATACTTCACAACGAGGATTACTGGCCTCAAACAGATGCCTTATGCAGACAGTCTCAAAAAACTCCAGCTTTACTCCATCGCATATCGCCTACTTAGAGGCGATCTCTGCCTAACATACAAAGCTGCTCCACTTAAAGAAATCCCTCCGAGCTACACACTCTAGGGACCTAAACCTTATCACCACAATAAACAGAACATGCTGGAGGGATAGATTCCTGTCCCAGAGATTTCCCATACTCTGGAACAAACTACCTATCTATGTCAAACAGAGCTCCTCATTAGCACTCTTCAAGAAAAATCTTGATGACTGGATGGGTAATAGGAAATTCACCCCGGGGATCACTTCTGTGGTTCTGCTTGACTGGGGCACAGGAAAATAATTTTCTTGGGTGGCAAAAGCCAGGGTACCTTTTTGGCTAGGCTTATATAGGCCCTAGGGCCAATAGCCTAGTACCTACCTATGAACCTATGAACCTATAAATGTTATTATGTTTTTCCAAGCTTTACAAACTAGAAAAGTTTTACTATGGTAGTTTGCTATTATTAAATGTATGCCTTCCCACACCTGCAGTATATTATGACATTTCTACTTGCTGCAACCCTGTAAAGGATAAAGTAGATTATCTAAAATTATTATTAAAATTATCTACCTCACCTTTCCCTACTCACACACCTCTACAGCTATACTCCCTTTAATCTCTATTTCCACAAACCTAACTTATAAAGCTAGCTACCAACTACCCAAATACCACAGACTTGTACATATCAAATTCTACAACCTCAAAATAAAAAAATCACTAGTCTGCCTCTATAAACCTCTCCAGACTAAACAACTATTACTTGTCCATGCTCTCTTGGATGGTGACATTCATCCTAACCCTGGCCCTCACCATAACTATTCTACAGGAAACACTTACCAAAATATAACTAGCACCCTCTTAACTGCCAAACCTGGCAACACACTCTCAGTTGCTCATGTTAACATTCGTAGTATATGTAACAAAATTGCTCAAGTTCATGCCCTTTTAGATGTCCACCAATTTGACATTCTTTGCTTATCTGAAACATGGCTTAAACCTCACATTAAAGACAATGAAATTACCCCACCCGGATATAATATTATAAGACATGCCCGCCCAGTCAAAAAGGGAGGAGGAGTTGCTATCTTATATAAAGCTAACCTTCAAATCAGTACTATACATCCCAACCTACCCCTTGACAATAATACCGAAATTATCTGCTTAAAGCTTCCACTCAACAAAAGTAAAGAAATAAATATTATTTGTACATACCTTCCCCCAGGAAATAACATTATTACACTAGAAAATATCCTTAACTGGCTCTCCTCCAACCTCCCACAAGAAACAATTATCCTAGGTGACGTAAACATTGATTGGAATACCTGTAAAAGTATAAACCCCACCTCCCATATAAACTTATATGGCTTCTCACAACTTATCAATAGCCCTACCAGAACCAATAAAATCAATATCCATGAAACTACCTTAGACTGGATACTTACAAATAACCCCCACCAAACCTATACATCTGGTACCCTTCCAGATGATCTAAGTGACCATTCACTAACTTACATTATTAGACATAGAACAAACCTAACTCTTCCTAATACTGTCCTAACATTACGCTCAAAAAAGCAATTTAACTCCGAACTCTTTCTAGCTGAACTAAAACAATGTAGCTGGTCGCTACTAAACCTTCTTCCCCTTAATGAAGCAGTAGAACACTTCAACTCCACATTCCTATCCATTCTAGACAGTCATGCACCTCTACGTACTATTAGAACCAAAGCTAAACCAGCCCCCTGGCTCTCCAATGACACCAGGCAAAAAATCACTCTTAGAAACAAATTTTGGGCAAAATGGCGCACTACTAAAAATCTGACTGACTGCCAAACCTTCAAAGAACTTAGAAACAGTACAAAAAAAGTCATTCTGACAGACAAAAAGAACTATTTTCTCCTAACTCAACAAACCTTTAACAAGCAACCTAAACAATTCTGGACAAGTATTAATAATCTTCTTTCCCCAGGCCAATCTGTCACACCCAACCCACTAGGCTCCAGCCCTGACAATCCCTCACAAACAGCTAATGCCTTTAACTCTTTCTTCACAAATGCTATCCAAACATTGGCTAGTCACCTATCTCCTGACACCTCAAACCTGCCCACATCTTCTTCTACTCCACCTCCTGCTTTTCATTTTGAACCTATTCCTACCTCCTTTATCTTCTCACTCCTTAATAAACTAAAACCTACCACCCCTTCTGCCGACAGACTCCCTGCAGAGTTCCTTCAAATAGCTGCCAAAGCTATAGCCTATCCCATCTCTATACTCTTAAACAGATCTATTACAGAAGGAACTGTTCCCTCTATCTGGAAAATATCTCATATTATTCCACTCCACAAAGGTGGGAACTCCAATGACTTCTCTAACCATCGTCCTATAGCACTCCTATCCACTCTTGCTAAAATATTGGAAAAATGCATACATAAACAACTACTTAACCATCTTCTCCAAAACAGCCTACTTGCTTCTTGTCAGCATGGCTTTAGACCTTCCCATAGCACCACCACTGCATTGCTCTCCTTTACTAACTCCATCAACTTTAACCACAATAAAAATATTCTACCATCTGCAGTCTTCACTGGCTTGTCTAAAGCTTTCGACATGGTTAACCACCAACTTCTTCTGCACATTCTTACTTCTCTCTCACTTGATGCTCCTTCCATTACTTGGTTCACATAATACTTAAATAACCATCAACAGGCAATTCTCTGGAAAAACTTACTATCTGATCACCTTCCTATCTCTGTAGGGGTTCCTCAAGGCTCTATCCTAGGCCCCCTTCTATTTTCCATCTTTATCAATTACCTGCAAACAGCTATCCCTAACACCACCTGCATTCAATACACAGATGACTCCACAATAATCTGTACAGCCACCTCTCAAACTGAACTCCAGTCTATTACCCAAAACGCCTTTAACACTGTAGAACAATGGTTCTCTCAACGATGCCTGCTCCTTAACCCTAAGAAAACTAAACTACTACTCTTCTCACCTACCCAAAAGTCCATTCCTTTACACTTCAATCTCACTTCCAACAACAGTACAGTTATCTTGCCTGATCTTACCACTAAGCTACTAGGAATAACTATAGACAATAATTTCAACTTTGATTCTCACATTAACAATACTATAAAATCAGTTAACAAAAAAATAGGATCACTATATAGAATCAAACCCTTTCTCACTCCACTAGCAAGGACCACAATAGCTAGAACCCACCTAATCTCTACCCTACTCTATGCCTCACCAATATTCACCAGTCTCTCTAAAAATAGCCTCAGTAAACTAGTAACATCCTATAATAACATTGCTAGATTTGCTACAGCATCTACTTTCAGGACCCATCACTGCCTGAACCTAAAAGAACTAGGATGGCTCAAACTCCCTAATCTACTCAAACTCCAACAGCTTACTATAGTGCACAAGACCCTATACCAACCTAGCAAAACCCCAATACTTTCCAGTCTCATTACACCTTACACTAACCTGAGACACCTGCGCTCTTCTAACAAACCTCTGATCCATACTACTAAAACTAACAATTTAGCAGGTGATTGCTTGTTCTCCAATGCTGTTGGAAAAATATGGAATAAGCTTCCATCTGAGATCTCATCTCTCACATCACTCCCTCTGTTTAAAAAGAATCTAAACCTTTATCTCAATAAACACTGGATTTGCTCCTGTACTTACCCAGACTAACCCTCTCCTCTTTTCTTTTTCTTATTTTCTTTCTCACTTCTTCTCTATTCTTTTTCTTCCTCATATTTCTAATACCTTTCCCTTTTCACCTCAAAGCATTTTTTTATCAATTTTTATGTTAAATTTCATTGTAATTAATAATATGTTTATGTCACAATAATACTTGTTTTGTAATTTTGTAATTAATACTGGAGCTTTTCTCCCCGGGCCTCTACTGAAAATGGACATATATCCAGCTAGACTAGCCCAGTCAACAAATGTAAAATAAAAATAAAATAATAAAATAAATAAAAAGAATAGTTGGAAGGATGACAGATTTATTTTCCCCATAAATTTAGCACAGCTGATAGTACTGCCAATCTATTAATTTATGCCGGAAGATTGCTACAACAGAGCAGCAAAACAGGCAGTATCAATGTTATGAAATGCACAGATTACTTCTAATAAATATATTAAAAAATGTTTACCAGGGTCTGAGATCATACTATCTCAGATCATGAGTTTTAAGATAATAAATGCAACAGCAGTATGAGAAATCTGATAAACATTACTTGACTATGCATGCATGCACACACAAAGATCTCAAGCAGTGGTTATATAAATGTATCCCTGCAGGCTTACATGAACCCACAATGTATTACCATATCACATATTTCAAATTTTTAATGTAATTATCCAATTAATGCCCTTTTATTACACACATTTGTCATTCATTTGAGTTAAGTCTGTGCATATTCCTAAACTCTATGGCTGAACCAGTATTTAACCTATGTTGCATTTTTATCTACATTGTGTTTTTATAATTCAAATCTTGGAATGTAATTGTTGTTAAAATTTTCTGCCTCAAACATTTAAGCAAGTAATCATTATTTGCAGACTTTAATAATAGTATCAGATTTCTTCTCTGCTTCATATACACAACTCTAACCCTTTAACTTTTACAGTACTCCATACTTTAAACTGCACATTGCTTCTTAATTTTCAGCAGATAACATACACATGTACACATCCTGTCTTCCCCTATGGTTTACTTGCTTACTATGCCTTCTATGCAGTTGAAATATTTAACCTCTCTACCCTGTTACTCCAGATGCTTACAGCAACTAAATATAGCACACACTATTCTCCCATGTGTGGGGCTGTACTGGTCAACTTCACAGCTTGCCAACATGCGTGTGAGCTGTTACTACCCATCAGAATCACACAATGTCAGCTTCTGCTATACTGAAGCACAACTTGGTCAACTGCAGTACCATGACGGAGTGCACAGGGTTATATGACTGTGGGTATACTACACACACACACACACACACACACACACACACACACACACACACACACACACACACTCACTAAGTAAGACAGTGTGAGGCTGAAGCCCCAAACATAAAGCATTGCTGTTTTGAGGAAGTTCAATAGGATTACTCTGCAGTCTATAGTCAGTCATATGCAATAAAGAGGTTGTTTGAGTAGCAAAGCTGCCAGTATTCCAGTCAACTACGTTAAAGGTGACAGCATAATATGCTACATTGTTCAGATGCCATATATGGTACTTATATTCGACGGACCATTGCAGGGGATACAGCAATCTCAACAGTAGCAGTACTGTTGATGTTTCTTTTCTTTTTCAATGGTTAGGGTTACAATGTTGTACACATTTATTTAAATGAATGTGTAATGCAGTTCAATCGATCCACTGAATGTTGATGACTGAGTGTTGACTAATGATGATATAAGCAATCCCACATACCTCACCCAAGCAGAAAATTACTTTTTGTATACTTCCAGTTTATACCCATATCACCTTATGGTGTCTAGAGCTTTTCTGGGGTCCTGATTCTTTAACTAACTTACCGGCTATAATAGGCAGCATTAGAAAGGGCTAGGAGTTATTAACAAAATGACACTAAGACTGCAGTGAAAAAAAAAATCTTTGTTTGTAACTTATTATTGATGTTTTCAAATTTACGTTCATATATTTATAACTGAGAGACCTGCATATTACTGAGGTATATGATGTGAAACTGCAATGTGGGACACAGGATAATTCACTGTCAATGCTGGGTTATATCACATTATACAACGACCCCCCATTAATATTCCAAAACGTGCACGGTGACTGGTCAGCGTGCACATTGTAAATCAGAGTTATAGTAATAGAAAAAGGTCTGGTCACCTGGACTTTTTCCATTAGTATAACTCTTTGTTTACAGCAATGGAGAACGCAAGATCTCTGTTGCTGTTTAGACACTGTCTCGCTATGTTAAATGAGTTTAACATAGGGAGACAGCTTTAAAAAAGTAACAGAGATCTTCATATCTCCGTTGCTTTCTTTAAAGGTGTCTCGCTATGTTAAACTCCTTTAACATAGCGAGACAGTTTGTAAAAAGCAACGGAGATCTTGCTTTCTCCAATGCTTTTGCCCACAGCTCTGATGTACTGCGTAAGTATACGCATATGCAGTACATCAGAACTGCCGCAGAATACCAGACAGCTGCTGAAGGGCAGCAAGGAGGCATTATACAATGCCATTATTTAAGAAAAATAATTATTTTTTTTCTTAAATAACGTCATTGTATAATAGCAATAACCCACTTCTGGGTGTGGGTAATGCTGGATTTACCCACGGTTGTCTTTGTTTAGCCACTCGGGCTACGCCCTCGTGATGAAACCACACCAACCGTGGGTAAATCCAGCATTACCCACACCCAGGCGTGGGTTATTGCTATATTATATTGGAAATATTGCTAGTTGTTTGCTAGTAATTATGAAAATAAGCAATACTTTCATATGTACTTAATACTTTGAAAGCCAAGTGACTTACAAACTGTTGCATGGCATTAAATCAAACCTTAAATGTTGTTGAAGAAAACTGTATTTGATACTTACATTGTTAAGTTCCACATCTTGAGAGATGTCTAGTATTATCTGTTTTGCTAATTATACAATTAAGCATATGTTTTCACATTTTTGTAAATATCTCAATAAACAAGTACTTACAGAGGAATTTCTTGTTGTCATGTGAAAGCTTATGTCAGGTTAACAAAAATGGTCTAACAATATTAGTCCAGGTTGTACAGTTTTCTAGATATGAGAATTTGTTTGTGAAAGTTTACAAAAAATATAATTTGGGTTTGTGTGTATTTCTATATATTACAGTATTTATGGAAAAATCTATGAATGCACTCATCACTGTAAAGAATACTTTTTACTGATAAGATTGCTATTTGTACAGTTTTAATATCTTTTATTAGTCGTAAAATATTTACATTTGTTTATCTTATGCAATTTAAATTTATTTTTCAGAAAATGCTCTGGAATGTAAGATGTGTGCGTAGGCTGCTAGAGGTATGACATTCAACACCACACAGGTGAGATAGAGACCAGCTGTTTAGAGAATAATCATAAACACAGACAAGATGATTACGTGTTTTTTGCAAACATAAATAAACTATAATAAAGAATAATTTATATGATAATAAATCACAGATTTAAATCAAAGCTGATGAAAACAGATACGTTTAACTCATATCTCGAAGAATTCAGAACATTTTTTGGAAAAGCCTGAAGTACCCTAACAACAATGTTTAGTCTCAGCCTTCACACAGGTTTTGTACCAAGCGAATGTAGAATAGCTACAGTCATTCCCCTGCATGACCAGCATCATATGCAAAGCCATGGAAAGACTTATCATAGAATTAATCAATCAGGACATAGGAAACCTCCAAACACTACACTAGTTTGAATTTGTCAAGAGCAGGTCATATTTCCTCAACCTGGTGGATTTTTTGAAAAGGCCACCAAAGCAATGGATGAAGGCAAAACAGTGCACACTGCATACCTTGACCTGGACAACGTATTTGACACAATTCCCCACTCAGGCATAGTAGAAAAGCTACATAAACTAGATATAAACCCTATGTCACCTGCTGGATTGCCAATTGGCTCACAGACAGGACACAGATAATCAAAATAGGGGACAATACTTCCAGAAAAAAAAACAGTCACCAGCCGAGTCTGGTAACCATTTAAATTATCAGGACCTACTACAGCGAGTCCCAAACTATGGAGAAGGAATGGTTGAACGAACAGACTTATACACAAGTCTGAGATGCCATTTGTTAAAGTATTCCCTTTTCTCAGAGGTATGGCAATCTCGGAGTTGGCATAAAAAAGTTCAGGGGGTGTGGGGGTGCAAAAAGAAAATTTAAGGAGAAGAGCAATTTTTGAAATTTGTGTTCTCCTGTGCTTTCAGTCTTTTTTATTTCAACTTGTTGTCATGCAGCATTTCAACTGCCGACATTTCAACAGGGAGCCATGGAGTCCACAGGGTCCTGGGCTGAGACCTGTCCTGTTAGGCATTTACTTTTCTGAAGTTAAAGCCAATACCAAAGGGCTCATGTTTGACTAAGTTTGCAAAGGACTGCAAGCTAGGAGCAGTCACTGAATCCCCAAATGACGTAGCCATCCTGCACGAAGGTTTGTCTCAAATAACTGGTGTCGAAATCATGGTCAAAAACTAAATGCAAAAAAATGCATTACTGTATCTTTTGGGAAGTCATCTTCCCCAGGGAACTACCACATTGACAATACTCCCCTAAGAGCTGACCCAGTTGCTTGGGATTTGGGAACTTATGTGGACAGTGGCCTAACTTTTGACCAAAACGTGTCTACTGTTGTAAGAAAATCATTCTATACTGCAGAGTTTATATACAAAGGGACTGTGTCTAGATCTAGGGATATCCTTGCCCCTCTTTACTCAGCCCTCATTAGGCCAATCATTGAATATAACGCCCCTTTTGGCATGTATCTGTTCCGACATATACAACAACAGGAATGCCCACAGACATACCTTACTAAAAGGATACAAAGCCTAAACAACACGTCCTACAGGGACCAACTCAAACCCTGTCACTATACTCGGTATCCTACAGCCTGCTAACAGGTGACCTTGTTGGGCATACAAGGCATCCCCAGACTCATTACTGATGGATTTTGGATTTACTACACATCAGAAAGCCAAATAGCATCGGAAATACTCAGTAGAGGGATCTAAACCTCTTCTGCAACATCAACAGAATGTTTTGTATGGAGAGGTATATTTCACAGAAAATACTGTTGTTGTTGAACAAACTCCCTATTCACAATAAAACAAAACTCATCCCTATCCATTTTCAAGCGCAACTTATAACTATGAATGGGAAACACAAAATTTATCTCGGGACTGCCCCGCCATACCTCTCAACCTCTTAGAGTAAGAAATCTGGACAAAGCTATAAACAGAAGTGGGACAAAGGCTCACAAATAGTGACATTTTTTAAATATTACTCTTACAAACTTAGAAAGTTGATACAATAGCAGGTTTTGCATTAACGTGAATTTTCTGAAGGGTATGAAGTCTGAAACTCAAGTGTCTGTCATTATTTTCTAACTTCAGTCTTTAACGATTTGCTACTAATCTGCCATAAAACCACAATTTTATGAAAAATGGACCAAAAATGTGTGTGCGTCGTTCGGCTTTTCCCGGTTAGGGGTCGCCACAGTGGAACTCCGGTCCACTAATGATTGGTAGTTGATTTTTACGTGCCGAGTTACCAACCCTGACACACAACCTTCAACGAAGGTACGCCCAATTCACGCATGTCTCCACGCAGAAGACGCTCTAGCTGAGAATCGAACCGGACAGCATCTTACTGTGAGGTGACAATGCTACTGCAGCACCACCATCGCAGGTTAAAATGGACCAAAAATATGAGGGAAAATCTGTACAGTTGAGAAGTATGCTGCCCCCTGTACTAGTAATGAACAGAGGCAGATCTTAAATGCTTTATCCATGTATGGGTCCCCTCAAATTATCTATGATAAGATCTCAGTTATTCTCATTATGGGCAATATATAATTATCGACCACAGGATGGGTAAGGACAATCTATAACCAAATGGGATCAGTTATTTTGAGCACAAAAAGAGAAACTGACTAGGCTTAAAATGGCCTGCAATGGCAGCTAGCCTAGTAATAACCTATGAATCTATATGAACCTATGAAAAGGAAAAGTCATGTAGCAAACTAAATAAATAAATAAAGTGAACCATCCATATTCAGCTCCTGATATGCACCTGCCTAAAAATGAGCTAACCATTAAAAACTAGCTCATTATCAACCAACAGTGATCGTATCAATATCATAATCAATAGTGCTACCAGAATCACTATCACATTTATAAGTTAATCTTACACACATCATTTGGGTGTCTGGGCTTTACAGCCTATCTGACATTATTTCACATCACAAAAATACATAGAGGACAACTCAATACAGAAAAAGTACTTTCAAGGCAAGATTAATGTGCCATGTTGACATTGTGAGTAGACACAAGATTATATTCTTGACATCAGGTATGCTATTCAGCTTCTGTCCTACTGAGTTTTAACAAATTGTTCATATTTCAGAAATGTGTGAAATCTGCTGCTTAAAGTAAACAGCAACTGGAACCAATATTTTAGAGAAGCCAAGCCAAACTTTTACAAAGAACAACAAACTGACAATTTCCTTTTTTCCTTTCTTAATGATGTTTTAATAATAAAGGCTATTTACTTTTATTTTAGCTGCCTCACAAAGGGCAGATTTGAACATTTTGTTTTGATGCTGTAGCATGTGGGTATTTTAAATGTTACTAAAATATAAAATAATATAAACACTCAGTGTTTTGAGAAAACAAAACACAATCTGCATGATACATCCATCCACTGCATGAATGTTAAAAGAAAGTCAACACACACTAATGTTACACATCTTCACTGAACACATTCACAGATAAAAAGCTGTAATGAAATACTAAAATCATTTCACTGGCATGTCCAAAGATTCTGATCCATATACCATAAGTCAGTACTCATTCATTGGCAGTCCCAATTCATAGACACAAAACTGCAAAGTAATACAAATACTTGTTGGATGATGATTCTTTAAGGATTGATCTCTTCCAACTGATCTAGAGATGGCATTGCCTCTCTGCTGGGAGATCATCAAAGGGAGATATGTCATGTGTTGCAGCATGTTTACTACTTTCCTAACAAATATACTGAAGTAAGAATATAACTGTATTGGGTAAGGCGACAAGGAACACACTGCAAGTACATTTTTTTGTGTGAATAATTAGGATGTTATCATTTGTGTTTATTTATTCATTTAGTTATTTTTAAATCTTTTTCCACATCTTGGGCTGCCTCCCATTCTTCTTGGCACAGGTGGTCTTTAATTATCATTCACATGCAAAAAATTAATGATTACTATTACTATTGTTATTGTTGCTGCTGTTGTGTTATTTCTGCCAACAGCATGGGCTGTCTTTGAATTACTTCTATAGAAGTGGTCAAATATAAAATGTTAAAGCGCAACTGATGGCACAGATAAAGCTTCAGAAATGCATTTAGTCCTAACTTTGATTTTTATACTTTCAAAAGATGTTTCCTCCCCAAAGGAGACAAAAAAAAAAACTTATTTAACTTTTTCAACAGTTCATGTCTTTCTGTTATGACATCACATTCTGTTGTGATGAGTGCAAATGTGAGGTCAGTGCTAAATGTTGTTTAAGAAAAATAAAACAAGCAGAAGATGAACTCCACAGGAACTATTATATTTGCATCATGCAGACAACTTCAAGAAAGTCAAATTGAGTTAATAAGAAACATACATATGAAGAATAATGTTTCATTGTTTTGATCTTATTTTCTGGCTATCACTAGTAGCTTCTTCGTGGAAGACTATAAAATCTAACAATAAATAGACACATGTACTTGATAATTGAAAAACAAAATGCCAAGTGCCAGCTGATACAACATTGCAGATAAAGTTCCATTCAGTATGCCTTAAGCTTATTTCTGGGGTAGTTTTGGAGTACTTTGCACAATCTGAAATGGCTGAAAAGGCATGGTGCAGAAGAGAAAGAGAGGTATCTCCATAAACATTTTGTTTTATTTGATAAGGAGAAGGCACCACTAAAGCTAGTTTCCAAAGGGCAGTCATAGCACTCCTCTAATTACATCAACATATATTTTTCAACTACTCATTGATGGTAATTAGCTAAACACATGCATTCTAGTTAATATTTGTCATGTAAAATATTTACGTACAGTTACAAATTTAAATATATAACAGCACAGCACTGAGCAGGGTGTGTTTGCAAGTGGACACAGAGAATTTTCAATTAAGCAAAGTGGGCATGCAGCCTATTTCTCATCTTACAAACATTTATGAATGTCTGTCACAGAGCTGTAGAATCTCTGGAAATAAAATCCCAGGATAAACAAAGATAAAAACAGATTTCATTTCTGCAAAGGAAGCACTTCTGAGGTTGAAGAGCTCTGTAATGTTCTGGGGATTGTATTATTTAGTGTTTTACGCTGAAATGCAATGAAAGGTTACTGAAAGAATTCACCTGTCCCCAACTAAGCACATCAAGTGACTGGGTGAGTTATTGGGGTGACAACAAGTTAAGGTATTTCAGTGGAAATGGAGTGATGTCACCTGCCTGCTTCTTATGGGCGCAGGACATAGTAATGCAATTTCTGGGAAAGAATATACCTAACATAAAGGTAATGTAAGAGGCACTCTGTTTAGGACCATCTGGTGGTATTGCAAGAAAACAGTATGATTCCTTCCACAACTCCTACAATTTATTTTCTGAACCAAGGGTAAAGATTTCATAACAGTTTCTCATTGAACACTAAGATCCTTTCTAGACTGTGAGGTTTCAGCATTTACCATTGAAGCCAACAGGTACACTGAATGCTTGATTCTGAGTACATTTTCAATGGTAATGGTTTATTAACTGTTTTAGGAAATTGTTCTTGAGACTTTTTCAGCAGGAGTCTAGCAATTTCACTTCCTTACTATGAAGGTATACTGACAATTTTGATCCTTCTTGCTTTGCAGCCTGGTATACTGTGAGGACGACAGAAGAATGGCTGTATAACACACATACACACTGCTAACAAAACTATTTTAACAATCCTTTTGATATGGACATACATGACATACTGACAGTAAAAGCAGTATAGACAGATGAAAAAAGAAAACAGCAGTGGATTAGTCATTTCAGTAAAAAACGTTAGCAAAACACCGAGAGTGGACAAGGTTTACAGGAGCAAAAGAAGTACAATACCTATACTTGCGCTGAAATGATATTTTGTAATCGATGTTATTATAATGTACTGAACTATCATAATAGAAAATCTGAAAACTGAGAGAAGTGATGTGAGCATAAAATTGGTCTCGATAAAAGCGAGGGGGGTTAAGCTTGATGAAATTAAGGTTGGGCAAGTGCAGAAATGTGCAGGCTGGGTTATGACTCCATGGTCCACCTCTGGAATAGCACAACGCAGGCCTACAAATAAATAAATACATACATACTTTCGTAAATAAGGTGGGCCAAATGTCATCTGACGACAGACTATGCATTTTGGTGTATATGGTGGAGGAGGGGCCTTTTCCATTTGTGACAGGCGGCCGCCAGAAATAGGTTTAGTTTCTGGCCCCCTTATAGTATGAGTTAATGGATTTCAGATGTACTGCGTAATAAAAGCATGCTTGTGGGACTAAAGGTTTCTTGAAACTGGTGAGTGACATGATTGATAGTCTGGTCCATAATGTGATGCTGCTGATTTCTTTGAATGAAATAAAAGTGAAAGGGTAAGAATGCTGCGTACGTCAAAGTAATAGGGCAACCCGCGATGTCTATGATCATGCGATGACTGGTACAAAATGCAGACGTAAACGGCATTTTCGGAAAGATGTTCCTGTAGATACCGAGGGTGCCACCAATTTAAATATTACACCCCCCCCCCCCCAAAACACACACACACACACAAATACAGCACATGGCATGACACAGAAATATGACTTCTGACATTTCTGTCAAAGAAATGTGTCTAAATGTACGTGGCCAGAGAAAGTTTAATCATGTCACGAACACAGTTGTCTGAACGATGTAGTAAAATCTGTCAGTGCGGAGAAAAAGAAGCAACTGCCTCTCAGGTAACCGCATTTCTGACAGCTAAACACGTCAAAATACCTTTCGTCAGTTTCAGAGGGAAACAAATGATATTCAGTGTGTACTTCTGTGCTGGCTGGCAGTTCTTTCAAATTATAACTATACACAAAGTAGTATTAAGATGGTTAATGTTCAGCACAACTATAACAGGGTACGGAGACAACTGTAAATAGTGTATGAACTTGCTTACCTAAAGAGCGCCGGTCGCTTACTCGCCTCCAGATGAGCCCCAGTGCCCGGGAAGTGGACGAGTTCCGAAAAAAATCCTTCAACGATCTCCTCCGCCTGAACGGAGAGTTGTCAGAAGGCTCCCCTTTCGTACAGTCCATGGCTGACCAGCAGCCTCCACAGCCTGAAAGCGAAGTCTCCCCCTCTACCTCCAAATACGACTTGTTCTCCCTTCGCGTGCTTTTTCACACAGAAAATGCCCCGTGTCTTCGTCCTGTGGTCCGAAATCCCAGCCACATTCCACCAAGGGATAAGGTTCTCCCACAAATAGTATTGGCCCCCCTCGGGTCAGGCGTTTGCTGATCTCTTACAGATCATCCAGCTTCGTCGACAGCTTTAGCAATTACAGTTGTGAGGTACACCTCAGGCTGTCCTTGTGTTCCTTGGCTCTGAAGCACTCTGTGTTTCATTTTCCATTTTCCTTTGCAAAAGCTCACATTTTCCAGTCGCCAGGTCCAGGCATCAGTCTTTGACCCCACCTCTTCGCAGCTCCACTCACTGCAGCTTCAGTGGTTGCTTAACTCTAAGGCAAAACAGACGAGACCCACCACATGTTTGGTAGCTGAGCTGAGCCAAAACCTAAGCATGGCTTTGACAGTCGCGGCTCTTCCCCCACCCCTTTCCAAACATTCAAAGTCTACCGGCGGTGCTTTGACCGTTTGTTTCCTCTTTTCTCCCCTGCTGTTTATTTTGGTATATGGTCCTGGGTAATCATATTAATTTGTTTACCGCCGGGAATTCAATCATTTCACTTCGTTTCTTCATCAGGATGTTTCAGCTTAAACAGTTTTTGTTGTTATCAACAGAGGTGTTTCGGTCAAGAGAGCACAAGAAAATAAAGAGGTAGCGTCCACCCACCCTATACATTAAAACAACGAGGCGTGCTTACAATGCCGTGTCTGTTTCATTTTATTTTCTTTTAATTGTCTTTCATATGTTTATACATATTCACATAACTCTCAACAGATGTCCCTGATTTTGGCTCAGAATGGTGCTATGTCCCACATAATCTCTCCTACAACTGGTGTTTTGAGGAGTAAAGGTGGTGGATTGCACTTAATAAACAACGCCAACAATTAGAGTTACAGTTACAGGCTTCGTTTATTTCAGAAATGCATGATAATTCACATTCTATTATTCTATCTTCTTCTCAAGTCAATAATACTAATATTCTTCTGTTTTTTTCCTGATTCTGGAGGTAAGAGGTTGAGAACTGTGTCTATGCAACTTTTGAATTTTGCCTTTAAAATGTTTTATACAACTAGCTGTACTGAATACCAGTTTTAAAATGATCCTTTAACATTAGTTATTTGCTATACATTAAAGCTCATCTGCAGTCCTTTTTCCCTACTGTTTGATTTTTAAGCGATTTACTTTTTCTAGTCATTTGACTTTGTCATGTCATCCAATATTTCTTAATTTTTAGCAATTATCATGTTATCCTTATTTGTGAAGGGCAAGGCATAAAAGCAATAGCCTCACAGGACTTAAATAACAATTATTAAATATATTTTGCTATGACTAGGTGCAATCACCAAACTGCAGTTTTGATGTGTGTTGCCCGCCTATATGTAATGTAACAGTAGTAGTAATAATATAGATCTGAGTGTTGGATAATGATGATAACCATGTTGTACTTCTCATCTCAAAATTATAGTGAAATCATAATTATCCTCTCCTTGTTAATGGTAACTCATTCCATTCCTTTAGAGATAACCACATAGGAGATTGTTTGAAAGTGTCACTACACTTCTTGTCGAAAAGCATTGCTTGTAATCCCTCCATCAAAGATAATTCTCAGAATGACTTACACTCCCAACCATACTTCTCAAATGAGGAACACTCATCATTTTGAGTGTTAAAAATCAGTGTGTTGCACTGTTTCACATTGAAAGTATCTGTGACCCATTTGTTGTCAAGATTTTTTAAACAAATATTACCAGTTGTGAGTAGTACTGAATCATACCAATTCATCTAAATAACTTACTGTAAGCATAAAATAAAACATTTTAATAATGCTATGAGATTCCTAGTTGAACCTGTTAGTGTTTCACATTTTATTTATTCCACATTATGAGAGGTGGTGTTCCTCATCTTGGATATGGAAAGCTGAGAGTTATGCCTCCAAATGGCATATCATATAGTGCAGTGCTGGCATTCAATGGGAATCAGAACTAGTATTATTAAACTTTACTTTCCCCCAACTATGAGTTTAATAATATCCAAATCACTTTTTGATCCAGCAATGCAATGAAAATCTTAGAAAAATGTCAACGTTCTTGGTGACATACATGTAAACTGGCTCCCATTCAGCATCTCTTTTCAGCTATTTCTGCCAACTGCCCTGAAAAAAGTGCTGTTCTCTTCAATTTAAACAGCTGACTAAATGTGCCCCAGCTATATAGATATAGATATAGATATGCAGATACATATATTGATATATACACATACATGTATTTATCCCTGCATGAGATAAAGCATTTAGGAACTGCCCCTATCCATTAGTAGTATAGAGGCAATCTTGGGGTAAAATTTCTGTTATCAGTCCATAGATCCAACGTGGAAAGCACACAACAGGTATTTTGTGGTACTACAATTAATTCCATTTTCTACTCATTGTATATGCCATTTGTGTAGTGGTTTGTGGATTATAAAATTTAAAGAAAATGTTTGTTAAGAATGTTCAGCCAAGTAAAATTTCAAGATGGGTGAATCCTTTATTGAAATGTGTTGATAATGGAACAGTCAGCTATAGCCAATTATATATATATATATATATATATATATATATATATATATATATATATATATATATATATATATATATATATATACACACACACACACACACACATGTATATATATATATATATATATATATATATATATATATATATATATATATATATATATATATATATACACATATACATACATATATGTATGTATATATATATATATATATATATATATATATATATATATATATGTATGTATATATATATATATATATATATATATATATATATATGTATACACACATATATTTTACCCATGCATGGGATAAAGCATTTAGGAAATGCCTCTATCCATTAGTAGTATAGTGGCAATCTTGGGGTAAAATTACTATTACCAGTCCATAGATCCAAGTTGTGCTTGAATATGGAAAATGGTGAACTTTGTTGTACATGGATGGAAAGTCTGTATCAGAGCAGTGGTATACTGTGAGATATAGTTGTTCCTTCAAACTATTCTGCTGATGTTGTAGAAGAGGTTTACATCCTTGGACCAACTACTTCTGGTGTCATTTGACTTAATGATGTGAAGTAGGCCCATCAGTACTGGGTTGGAGGATGCCTCTTATGCCAGACACAGTTCACCTGTTAGCAGTCTGTAGCATACTGAGTCTAGTGACAGAGCTTTGAGGCAGTCCGTATTGTTTAGGCCTTGTATCCTTTTAGTAAGGAATCTGTGGGCATTTCAGTTGTTGCATGTATCTTGGCAGATTTATGCCAAAGGGGGTATTAAATGATTAGACTAGTGATGGCTGAGTAATGGGGGAGAATTACAACTGCAGAGCTAGTCACAATCCCTTTGTTTGTAAGCTGCACAATATAGAAGGACATTCTTATGACAGTGGACTCTTGTTAGTTGAAAGTTAGGTCACTGTCCACATAAGTTCCCGAGTCCTGAACAACTGGGTCAACTCTTAGGGGCATACTGTCAACATGTTAGATCCTTGGGGTAGACGACTTTCCAAAGGATATGATATTGCATTTTTTGGCATTCGGTTTCAGTCCATTATTCTGGCACCAGTTATTTGTTTAGGACATATCTTCCTGCAAGATGGCTAATTCATTTGAGAATTCAGTAACTGCTCCTAGCTTGCAGTCATCTGCGAATTTAGTCAGTCAGAGCCTTTTGATATTGGATTTTATTTCAGAGAAGTGTATGCCAAACAGCAGAGTTCCCAGCACAGAACCCTGGGAAACTCCACTGGTGACTGGTCTCTTTGTGGAGGTAACTTCTCCTATTTTGAGCTCATGTATCCTATTTGTGATTCAGTTGGCAGTCCACTGGGAGATCTAGTAGTTTACTCACAGGTTATTTAGCTTTTCTTCTATGCTGAAGTAGGGAATGGTGTCAAAAGCTTTAGCCAGGTCAAGGTATGGAATGTTTAATGTTTTACCTTCATCCGTTGCTTTGGTGATCTTTTCAAAGAAGTCCACCAAGATGAGTAAATATGAAGTGCCCTTGATAAATCTAAACTGAGATGGGTACAGTGTTTGGAGGTTCCCTATGTCCTTATTGATTAGCTCATACTAAATCTTTCCATGGCTTTGCATATGAGGCTGGTGAGAATTATGGGTTTTTACCCACCTGGATCTGTGGAAGATCCTCCCTTATGCAGGGGTATGACTGCAGCTGTTCTGCATTCGCTTGGTACAAAACCTGTATAGAGGCTGAGGTTGACCAGTGTTGCTAAGGGGGGGGGGGGCTAAATCGTGCTTTCTGCTATTTAAGGTTCATCCAGGGATACTGTCAGGACCCATCAGTGCAGTATTTTTAGGTTTTGCTAGCACTTTTAGGACTTAGTCTTATGTCACAGCTGGAGGCGAGTCAGTTTCAGGCATACCTCAACCTGGAAACATCAAAACTCTGAACAAAGGCCCATGAAAAGTAGGTAAAACTGGCCAAAAGTCAGGACACTAATTACATAAAATTTGCATACATAATCATGTAATCCTGCCGACTCCAATGAAATTGTGGGATACCAACATGAAGACTGAAGTCACCAAATAGTGATAAATAACAAGGCACAACTGCCCATATCCAAACTGTACACGAAGAAATACAGGTGGTAAACACACACACAGTTTGCAAAATACTAAATATTTAAAACACCTATTTCTGAACTTACATTTCAAGTTGCACTATTGCAGTATTTCAAGTCAATGACTTTGCTTCGCTAACAACTCAGGACAAATGTGCATTAGTATTTCAAGAAATATGCAGATGACACTACCTTAATCTGTGCTGCACAAAACATTGCCTCCCTCCTGCAATCAACTCAACTAGCATTCTCTGACATTGAAAACTACCTTACCAAAGCCCAGCTTATCCTCAATGCAAAGAAAACTCAGCTTATGATTATAACCAGGTCTAACAAAAACACTGATAACAGTCAATTCACTATCTACTCCACAAATGCTACTCCAATCGTTCCAGTGGCACAGGCTAAGCTATTGGGAATAACCATAGACTCCCACCTAAAATTTGATAGTCATCTCAACTTAACTATTAAAAAAGTACATGCCAAACTGGGATCACTCTACCGTATCAAACTATTTCTTACCAACAACACAAGATCAGCCATTGCTTGCTCCCAACTTCTATCCTCCTTACTCTATGCCTCTCCCATTCTGACTAATCTCAACAAAACTGAACTTAGCAAAATGGAAGCCTGCTATAACAGAATTGCCTGCTTTGCTGCAAATTGCTCATATATAACTCATCACTGTACTGCTTTGAGACAGCTCCACTGGCTTGAACCGCCCAACCACCTAACCTACAATCAGCTCTGCCTCTGTCATTCGATCTATTACCTCCCCAATAAGTGTCCTACCCTCAAAAACCTAGTACAACATCACTCAGTCAAAAGGCCACTTAGATTATCAGGCAAACTACTACTAGAAGTCACCAACAGCTACAATAGCTTTGGAGATGCACTATATAGTAGTTCAGTGGTTAAAAAATGGAACTCTGTCCCCACTAGCATTCAAAACACATCATCCAAAGCCTCCTTTAAAGACCTCATCAGGTAACATCTCAAGCAAAGTTGGCAGTTCCATGATTGCTCCCCAGGCTAGTGAAAGCAGATAAGGTACACATACTAAACCTAGCGTACTTGATAATAGTTTTCAGTCTTACTCACAAACACTGGCTAATCTACAGTGTATGTACTGTACCTGTGTACTATGCATGCATTCTACCTATGTTCCAAATTTCAGTTGTACACCACAAATCTATTAATAACCTTTATTTTTAAATTAATATTTTTTTGTTTGTTCTCTCCACTGTAACTGTCGATGTGCTGCATACCAGTGTAAAAACATATCTTTTGTAATTTGTGTGTATACTGATCATGTCTAAATAACTAAATGTATCTGTAATTTTTCTATGTGGAGCTTTTCTCCTCGGGCCTCTGCCGAAAAAGGGCCTTTTCGGCTCAGTCAGACACCGCCAGTTAACAAATGTAAAATAAATAATACAGATTTTATTTAAAAACCAGTAAGCAACCTGCGCCCACACCTGTACCAGCTTTATCCTGATTTAGCTTTCTTTCTTTTAAAAATGCCAACCGAACACACACACACACACACACACACACACACACACACACACACACACACACACACACAGTTGCTGTGACCACATCCTATAGAACTACTGTATGTACTCACTATTGTGACGTGATGCGTGGTTTTGCTGCATTATGTTTTACCTTCCAAAGGGTCAAAAGCTAGACAATTGTTTTAGCATTAGAACTACAGAAGACAAGCAAAAATCACATCTTCCATTGCAGCTCATACTAAAGAATTTCAATACATACTGCACAATCATGTTGCAGACACGATTATGCACTGAAGAAACCACTCTGCAGCACTGAAAATACTAATAAAGAAAAAACAAAGCTGATAAATTGCTTTCCATGCTAAACAACCAGCAACAATGACATCACAAGCTTCTGCCACATTTTAACTTTCCTAGATTGAAAGCGGCATTCCACTTGAATGTGACATAACACCAACATCCATAATATATATATATATATATATATATATATATATATATATATATACCTGAACACATCATCTTCATCTTTTTTGAACCCTTAACTGGGGGTATCAATCCATTATTTTTATTAAAAAGTTTTTGAAACAAAGTCGGAGGCATCCTGTACCAACTTCAGAGTTTTCGCCATTTACTCTTTCTACTACAACACCCTAGTTCCTAGAAATTTGTCTCTCCATTTGTGTCAGAATTATATGACAGTAATTAATCAGAAGAAAAAATAAAACAGGACAGCAAGGAAACACAAAATTAAAAACAGAATGTTCTTGGTCAGACTTCAACTTTATTTTTTTTTCTGATTGGTGGTTATTTTGCACAGCAGGCACATGATCATGATCTTTATTATCCACGTGTGGTCTTTGTGGTTAATTTCTTTGTGTTAGTTAAATCTTAGTATGCTTTGTTTTTGTTTGGTAGGGTGAAATAAAGGTTTGAAGGAGTTAAAGTAGCTTATTAGTGTTTAGTGCTCACGTTCATGTTAGACAATATAAGAAGCTTGTAATATCAAGGAACTATTTTTACTGTTCTGACTGTTTAATCTTAAAATACCTGATTGTTTTTATGAAGTAAAATGCTTAATAACAAGCACACTACAGTTATAACATTAACTATGGGGACCTCTCAATCTTTCTCCCGTGCAGAAAAAAAGAAAGGGCTTGAGTAAATTAAAGTGTACACTACAGCTGTACAAAGAAAACTTACTATATGAATGTGTAGTAGCCTTTTAGAAAACCTACCATAAATGTAGATGTTCGAGGATCCACATTGCTGCAGTCATAACCTGTGGGTAGTCCGCTGTCCTCGGTCGGCCCGAATACCAAAGAGTTAGGCTGGCGTCGGTCATGGGCGCCCGGAGCTGACGTCAGTACGTAGTAGTACTTAAGCGCATGACCGACGCCATATCCTCAGTCTTTCTTGCCCCAGATGTCAGAAGGCCTTAAAAAGAAAAGGCCAGAGCCACAAAGGAGAAAAATAACAATTATCCCCAAGGAACAATAACAACAACAACAACCCCAAACCAAAGAGGGGAAGGAGGGAGGGAAAATAGGACTGCAGCAATGTGGATCCTCGAACATCTACATTTATGGTAGGTACAAAACTGTACTATGTTCTTTGTCTCACATTGCTGCAGTCATAACCTGTGGGTAGAATCCCAAAGCAAAGGAAAAGGGAGGCTGGCAAACTAAAAAGCATTAGGGGCTGCTAACATGCCCTGTAAGACTGCAGTGGCAAACCCAGCCCTGGACTTGGAGAAAAGAGGGGGATGGTAATGTTTAGTAAAAGTATGAACTGAACTCCAAGTAGCTGCTTCCAAAATATCCTTAGTAGCTACACCTCTCAAAAAAGCAGTAGAAGTGGCAGTAGCCCTAGTGGAATGAGGTCTAATCCCAGCAGGAACATCCTTCCCATGATGAGAATAACAAAAAGCAATACAATTACCAATCCACTTTGAAATAGTCTGCTTTGAAACAGCTTTCCCTTGTGAACCCAAAGCAAAAGAAACAAATAACTGTTGCGTCTGTCTGAACTCCTTAGTTCTGCTCAAATAATAACGTAACTGCCTGTGTATATCCAAAGAATGCAAGATTTTTTCCCCCTTATTTTGGGGATCAGCATAAAAGGTAGGCAAATGGATAGACTGGTTCAAGGCCACATTAGAAATCACTTTTGGCATGAAAGTAGGGTTAGTATGCAAAGAAACTCTATCCTTATGGAATATTAGAAAGGGTTCAACTGCCATGAGAGCCTGCAATTCAGATACTCTTCTAGCAGAAGTAATGGCCAACAAAAAGGCAGTCTTCCAAGACAAAAACTTCAATTCAGACATAGCTGCAGGTTCAAAAGGAGGCAAAGTAAGCTTCTCCAACACAAAATTGAGATCCCAGGAAGGAGTAGGAGCTCTACGTGGGGGTCTTATATTTTTGTCCCTCTAAGAAATTGCTTAAACAAAGGGTGAGAAAATAAAGGAGGGTCACAATCATAGTGAGCAGAAATGGCTGCAGCATGAACCTTCACAGAGGAAAATGACAAACCCTTGTCTAGTAATTCAGTAAGGTACTGCAGTGTAAAACTCAAATTAGGTACCGAGACATCAAAGTCCTTTGTTGTGCTCCAAAGAAAAAATCTCTTCCATTTATCAGCATAAACTTTTCTAGTGCTGGGCCGCCTAGCTTCCAAAATGACATCTAAAACCTGTTGAGGAAGCTGAGAACCCACAGGCTCTAAAACAGAATACGCCAGGCCGTTAGGTGCAGGGACTGCACCCTGACATTGAGCAAATGACTGCTTGACTGGGACAACAAGTGAGGATGCTGTGGCAAAGGCCAAGGAGGCTCCTGAATTAAACTCCTCAGCAGAGGATACCAGTGCTGTCGTGGCCAATCTGGTGCTATTAAAATCATACAAGGCTTGTCCCGCCTGACCTTCAAGAGTACCTTGGTAAGGAGAGGCAGAGGAGGAAAGGCATAGACGTGAAGGTTGTTCCAACTGAAAGATAGAGCATCCACTTTCCAAGCTTTTGGGTGAAACATCTTTGTGCAAAATTTTGGTAGTTGGAAATTTAGAGGAGAAGCGAACAGATCTATGTCTGGAGTTCCCCAAGCCACTGTCAACTGTTGAAATACCTGAGGATCCAATTTCCACTCATGGGGATCCACAATTTGTCTGCTCAATACATCTGCTAGGGAGTTCTGTGCTCCTGGCAGAAACCGTGCTTGAAGAGTGATGTGCAAACCCAGAGCAGTCTCCCACAATATCATAGCTTGTCTGCAAAGAGGGTAAGAATGGGTCCCCCCCTGCTTGATGATGTACCACATGACTGTAGTGTTGTCTGTTTGTATCAACACCTGTCCTGGTTGAAGTAGGCCCTTGAAAGCCATCAGGGCAAACTGGACTGCTAACATCTCCTTCATGTTGATATGCAAATGCTGTAGTTTGGGAGGCCACGTGTCTTGAATCCATTTCCCATTGAAGTGTGCTCCCCAAGCCAGGTCTGAGGCATCCGTCGTTAAGATCTGACTCGCCTCCGGTCGGGTCACAGAGAGTCCCTTGTTTAGGTGACATTCCTGTGCCCACCACAAGAATTCCTTCTGGATGCAAGGTATTATCGGAATGACAGTGTCCAAATCGTGGCAGTGTTGAGTCCATACACTTTTGAGATACCATTGTAGATTGTAGCTTCCTCATATGCAGTTTGGCATTGGGAAGTACCAGAATGCAAGATGCCATGAACCCCAAGGCTTGAAGGACTGTCCTTGCAGTCAGCCTGGACAGTACTGATAATTGCTGGAAGTATAGGTGAAGAGTTCTTTGTTTGTCCGGGGTCAGAAAAGCCATCTGAGAGGCTGTATTCAGTCTCACACCCAGAAAGCACATGTCCTGAGAGGGTACTAGACTGGACTTTGTTTCGTTCACAGAATACCCTAGGCACCTTAAAACTGCCATTACATACTGTAGCTGTTGAAGTAACTTGTCTTTGTCTTGAGCAAGAATCAGGCAATCGTCCAGATAAGGATACATTTGTATTCCCCTCAGTCTTAAGAAAGCTATTACAGGAGCCAGAACCTTTGTGAACACCCTGGGCAGTAGATAAACCAAAGGGCAATGCAGAGAACTGATGATGAGAGGTACCAACCAGAAAACGCAGGAATCTCCTGCAGCTGGGCCTGATAGGAATGTGAAGATAGGCCTCTTTGAGATCCAGAGTTACCATCCAGTGATCTTTGCCTAGCAGAGGCAGAAGTTGCTGTAATGTTAACATCTTGAACTTTGGAATGTCTAGGTATGTATTGAGAATGGACAAATCCAGAATTGGCCTCCAAGTGTTTCCTTTCTTTGGCACTAGGAATAGACGAGAATAAAACCCTAGGCCTTCTTCTGACGGAGGTACCACCTGGATTGCCCCCATCTGTAAAAGCAAAGAAATTTGTTCCTGAGCCTCCAGCCTTTGCTGAGGAGGTACATCTGGCATGCCTTTGAAAGGGGGAAAAGTGTGAAAATAAAACTTGTAGCCTTGATTTATTATGTCCAACACCCATTTGTCCTGGGTGACCAAATGCCAATTTTGTTTGAAAAGTGCCAACTTTCCTCCTAGAGGAGCTGCCAGAAAGGAAGGATCTGGCAGCTGGAGATACAGGTCATTGGGTCTGTTTACGAAAAGGCTGACCCCTGCCCTCACCAGAAGATTGTGCAGGAGAACTCCAAGTCCTAGGTCTGAAAGAACCCTGAACGTGAGCCCTGCCCCTACCACGTCTAGACCTGCCCTTAGACTGAAAATCTGAAGAAGGGTAAGACCATCCTCTTGCAGGCCAATTCCTGCTAAACTTAGGGGGCTGCACTTGCAAAAATTCCTTAACTGTCTGCATAGACTTAGCTTTGTCTTCCATCTTTTCAAAACTGACTCCACAGGGGAACCAAAAGAACTTCAGATTGAAGGGGAGCATCCAAAATCCGAGCTTTAACATGCTCTGACAAATTTTGATCCTTAAGCCAGGCATGTCTATGAATAACTGAACCAGTAGCAGCCACCCTGGAAGAAGCCTGAAGGGCATCGAAGCCACACTGCAAGGAATGTTTACCAACTTGATCTGAAGCATGAACCAAGTCCTGCAATTCCTTACACTCTATACCCTCAGATAAAGCATCTACCTTAGATTTCAATTGACCTAACAGAAAGTTCTGATACTTCAGCATATGGAATTGGCAATTTAAAGCCCTCATAGCTAACGAGAAGAGGTGTACACTTTTTACCCCACCTATCCAACGTTCTAGAATCTTTATCCAAAGGAACTGGATTCTTAACCACAGAAGCCCTGACATCCTTAGGCCCTTGAATAATAGTTTCCGGGTCAGCTCTAGCGCTCTTATACAAATATTTATGTGTCTCTGGAACTCTGTAATACCTGTCTGGCTTGACAGGGGCCACCCGTAAAGAATCAGGATTAAGGGAAGCTTCAGAAAAACATCCTGAACAACATCTAAAACAGGGGAATAGCCAAAGGTCTATGTTGTGGCAAAACAAAATTCCCTAAGCCTCTTACGAGAATCTGAAAAATCCTGACCTTCCCACTTGAAATGCTCCCTCATGGAATGCAAGGTTTCAGAAAAGGAAAAATCCTCTGGAGGTGAAGCAGAAGGACAGGAATCCTCTGCATCCGAATCAGAATAGGGAGGAAAATCCTGAATATCCTCAGCTGAGGACTCAGAGTAATCTGAGGAATGCTCCATTCCCTCTAAATCTGTCTCCACCCTAGGCCTCTTCTCTGGAGGGGGCATATAACCCCTGATCAAAGTAATCAAATCCTCTGCCATTTTCAACATATGTTTTTTAGGAACAGAGCTCGAAGAACCAGGGCTGTGGCCCGTACCAGAAATACCAGGTCTAGCCTTAGCAGGGCCTTTAGTGACTGAAGTAGAAGGCCTAATAACATTTTGTAAGGATGGAACCACAGAAACTTGAGAAGCACCCTCGGCCTGACCTAATTCCTGAGAGGCCAACTCCTGCAAAAGTAAAGGTTCCCCCTGGGATTCAGCCGAAACCTCGGCTGGATCCACAGATTCAACCGTAGATTCCATAGAACCGGCGTCCGCAACGGACGACTCATCCGGTTTAGACCTTAAGGATTTATCTTTTCGCTTTTAGCGGTGGCGCCGGAGGATCCGACGGCATGTTGTAGTTACACCGCTTACCGAAAACAAGCCTAGCACAGTCTAATCTGCGTTTAATGGTGCGCTTATTAAATCTAGCGCAAAAGCGACACCCGACTACGTCGTGCTCAGGCCCTAAGCAAGGAATACAGAGAGAATGATAGTCCCTATGAGGTATCTGTTTCCCACAAGAAATACAATTATTAACTTTTTCTGACATCTGGATTAACTGAGGCAAGAAAAGACAAAAATTTTCCCCAATGGGGTACTTAGCCCAACTTGGTCTTCGGTCTGAAACTCAAAAACTGAAAATTTCAGAACGCCGAACGGCACTTGCAAACGCTGCTTCTGCTTCGGACCACGTGGCAAGAAAGACTGGGGATATGGCGTCGGTCATGCGCTTAAGTACTACTATGTACTGACGTCGGCTCCGGGCGCCCATGACCGACGCCAGCCTAACTCTTTGGTATTCGGGCCGACCGAGGACAGCGGACTACCCACAGGTTATGACTGCAGCAATGTGAGACGAAGAACATCTCTTAATTCACACATCATTGCAATTTGACTCCTAATCTCACTGCTTGATACAGGCTGGTGTATTCAGTCTTTCCCTTTATTGGGCTTTGTAAACTTTCTTGCTGTTTGACTTCCACTCCCATAATATCACTGTTTCTTATACCAGAATCCCTGGCCACAGTTCTTGCCTCTGTACAGTCTGGTTGTGACATGTTATTGCAAACTTCCCCTCAGTCTCATTCTAAGCCACAATAAATGCAAACTTAGGTCTTTCTTTATCCTTAAAAACATTAGGTCTCACTGCTACCCAGTCAGACTCTAATGAATCTTCCATCATGGATGACATCTTACAATAAACCTATAACACAAAACAGGTATATCTATTTCCGTTATGCCATCCTAGCAAAACACCAGCCATGTTTTCCCACTAAACAGGCACTCCGAGTAATTTAGCAACATTTCACTCCTCAAAATTTCACAGTACATTTTCAGGAGGTGCACCATTTTAACACAAGGGGTACAGTCACGTAGGCAGACCAAAAAACAACTGCTAGACAAGTAACATCACCACCCACAGTTTGAAACTCCTGCCCCAGTCTCCGTGTCTGACAGGCAGTCATAGGCACTGCATCATAAAGCTGATGTCATCACGCATACCTCTGCACATTGATACATTGCAGAATATGCTGGTGATGTGTGATGATGTTAGCCATAAATTAAAATTGTAAATAAACATAAAAAAATGGGAATTTCAGGGGCCACTTGGAAATTCGTGGCACCCCGTTATTTTGCCCTCAAAACTGGTAAATACCAGGAAATTCGGTATGGTTGAGAGGTATGGTTTCAGGTATAGTTTGTTGGATAGACAGAGGGGAGAGAAGGGTAAAGTCTGAGCTGAATTTATCAGCCTGTAGTGTAGCTATATCATCAATCTCAGTATAAGTAACATTTTCTCACAGTCAGCTCAGCTTCTGAGATTATAACCATAACTAAAATAAGCCTTACAATTGTCTTTGGCTTGGGTGACTATTTTGGCCTTAAACTTGGCTTTGGTGTATTTTATTAAATGTCTGAGTTGCTTGATTATTTCAGTGACTATGAATCTATCATTCTGGAAATTAGTCTTTTTTCATTTTGTCAAAATTTTCTTTCTTTTATTGTAAAACTTGTTGATATTATGATCCCACTAACTGAGTTTGTTTCTGAGGTTTGCCCTGTGCTTGTTCCTACAGTCTACAACAGCATCCATGCAACTGTTTACATGCTAGTATAGTGTGGTGGTGTACATTTCTGTGTATTCAGTGGAATTAACTGTGTGTGATGGGGATTTGAAGCTTGCCAATGTATCACTTGGGAGTAAGTTGTCTTAGAGAAATTTCAAAAGTTACGAGAATCAAATGGGAGAACCTCTTGCTGTGAGCAGTTAGCATTATCGCCTCACAGCAAGAGGTTTTCCCATTCGATTCTTGGCTGGAGCGCCTTCTGTGTGGAGTCCGCATGTCCTCCCCGTGGTTGAGTGACATTTAAAGACATGCAGGTAGGTGTGTGCGTGAATGGGTGTACCTTCTTTGAAGGTTGGGCATCGGGCTGTCAACTCGGCACCATAAAAATCGACTGCCAATCATTAGCGGACCGGAGTTCCACTGTGGCGACCCCTAACCAGGAAAAGCCGAAAGACAAACAACAACAACCACAGGTGGAAAGTTATCTCTAGTTTCAATTTTATTTTGAATGAGATGGCTTTAACAAAGATATGCAAGGGATGGTGCAAGATATCCCCATATTAGTAAGAGCATCCAAGATGTTGTTCCTTCTAATGGGTACTTTGAGTAGTTGTTCCATGTCATTTGTATTGACAAACTCCAGGAAACTCTGTGCTTGTGCACTAATGGTGGTGTAGGTTTTCCAGTCTTTAGTTGGAAAGTATAGATCACCTAGAAAAATGGTACTGTGTTTAATATCGAGTTATTCCATTTCCTGTAAGTAGGTGGTGTGGCTTTCTTGAGTCATAGACGGCGTTCTGTAGCTAGCTAATGTATGGTCATCATCATCATCTTCTTTAAGCTGTTCCTGTTAGGGGTCACCACAGCAGATCATCTGTTTCCATTTCTTCCTGTCCTCTGAATCTTGCTGTGTCACACCAACCACCTGCATGTCCTCTCTCACCACATCCATAAACCTTATCTTAGGCCTTCCTCTTTTCCTGTTACCTGGTAGCTTCATCCTTAGCATCTTTTTCCCAATATACTCAGCATCCATCCTCAGCACATGTCCAAACCAACGTAATCTTGCCTCTCTGGCTTTGTCTATAAAACTTTCCAACCTGGGCTGACCCTCTAATATACTTATTCATAATCCTGTCCACCGTCGTCACACCCAGTGCAAATCTTAACATCTTTAACTCTGCCACATCCAGCTCAAACTCCTGCTTTTTTGTCAATGCCACTGTCTCCAACCCATTTAACATAGCTGGTCTCACTACCCTCTTGTAGACCTTCCCTTTCACTCTTACTGGTACTCGTCTGTCACAAATCACTCCTGACACTCTTCTCCACCCACTCCATCCTGCCTGTACTCTCTTCTTCACCTCTCTTCTACACTCACCATTACTATGAACTATTGATCCGAAGTATTTAAACTCATCCACCTTCGCCACCTCTACACCTTGCATCCTCACCATTCCTCTATCCTCCCTCTCATTCACACACATATATTCTGTCTTAGTCCTGCTGACCTTCATTCCTCTTCTCTCTAGAGCATACCTCCATCTCTCCAGGGTCTCCTCCACCTGTTCCCTACTCTCACTACAGATCACAATGTCATCTGCAAACATCATAGTCCATGGGGACTCCTGTCTGATCTCGTCTGTCAACCTGTCCATCACCATTACAAATAAGAAAGGGCTCAGAGCTGATCCTTGATGTAACCCCACCTCCACCTTAAACGCATCCGTCACTCCCACCGCAGACCTCACCGCTGTCATACTACCCTCATACATATCCTGTACCACTCTTACATACTTCTCTGACACTCCCGACTTCCTCATACAATACCACAACTCCTCTCTAGGCACTGTCATATGCTTTCTTTAAATCCACAAAGACACAATGCAACTCCTTCTGACCTTCTCTGTACTTCTCCATCAACACTCTCAGAGCAAACATCGCATCTGTAGTGCTCTTTCCTGGCATGAAACCATACTGCTGATCACTAATCATCACCTCCCTTCTTAACCTAGCTTCCACTACTCTTTCCCATAACTTCATGCTGTGACTGATCAGTTTAATCCCTCTGTAGTTACTACAGCTCTGCACATCACCCTTATTCTTAAAAATCGGTACCAAAACACTTTTTCTCCATTCCTCAGGCATCCTCTCACTTTCCAAGATTTCATTAAACAATCTGGTTAAAAACTCCACTGCCATGGTACTGATAGTTATTTGGACATGAAGAAGATCTAGTCAAACATGCTGGCTTATCAACCTTGATGTGAGTTTCTTCTGGATGAAGTGCCTAACACAGATGGGAGTATAGCTGCCTGGCAACATGACTCATAGGGATTGTGCCCTGACTGTAGCCTCAGTGACTTGGTAAATTATTACGTTTATGTGCCAGAAGAGATGGCCTAGGGGATGGGAATGAGTGGCCAAAGTCAGCTCACCTTTTCTAGGGCGAGGGAAGACATTTAGCCCATGATTTGACTGCCACTTGGTGGCAGTCAGTTGGTATGGCAGCTGGAAAGGTGCCAGTGAAGAGTATTTTGGCCTGGTAAGCAGCACAGTAGTACTCTCATTTGGGATGTGTGTGTGTGTGTGTGTGTGTGTGTGTGTGTGTGTGTGTGTGTGTGTGTGTGTGTGTGTGTGTGTGTGTGTGTTCTGCATACATGTGTGTTTGAAAGCATATTTACACTACTAGGCTCAACACTAGCATCCCTGGTCAGACAGTTTAGTGCATATTTTATCTGCCCACAAATTTGATGGCCAAATAGTCAGATCTCAAACCACTGTGGAAGAGTAGCAATGTGGCCAGTGAGTGGGAGACTGAAAGGGTTTATCAGTCATTGAGGAGGAGGATGATAGCAGTCAGGGACATATAAAAATAGCAGGGATGTGCGTCAGGGTGCAGGTAGACTTGCTTGCAGCAGTACAATTGATTGTAGGGTGGCTTGTTTGATGACAGTTGTGCGCACACGGGTGTCTCTATATCTGTGTGTGTGTGTGTGTGTGTGTATGTGTCTGTCTGCCTCTTGACTTCCAGAATGTTGCCTCCATTAGAGTACATTACCTGTGATAATTCCCACATTTGTACTTAGTACTACAATTCCTAATCCATTACAGCTACAATTTCACCTATATCATGACTTACTGTTGTTTTACTTGATCACTCTGCCCGCTGCCCATAGCTGTATACCCCTCTTACAACTCCTTGTCAGTCATCAAGTGTGCTCCTTCCATATTTTTGCATCCAAATCCTCACTTTTCTTTTTGTATAAACTTCCATACCATCCTCTTTCCAAGTCTTAGTTATCATTTGTCCCACTTCCTCAGGTAGCAGTTGATGTTCTAGTCTTTCATCTCCGTCCCATACCTTCTCTTTATGCAGCCCAAAAAGCCAAAAGTCATACTGATCTGTCATCTTCTTCTCCAGTACTCCTGACCTCTTCTGGTTCCTTCACAGTGGTACAACTTCCCTACACATTACCCATATGTGCATTTACTTAACATTTTCCTCTGCACATCTCCCAAACTCTATGGACAGATACCATCCTTCTCAGTGTATATAGGTGTTCTGTACTACCTATGCACCATTCTTATCTACCGGTTCCCTACAGGGCCAACCTGTTTTGACAGTTTCATCATTGCCAATATTCCTTTCCAAAACCATTTTCTGCCCATATATTATTCTCATTATTGCACTAATTCTTCAGCTTATGAAAAACACACTCACATGCTCCCCCAGATGCTTGTACATGATTCCAATTCCCCTCTTTTTTAACTGACTCCAAAGTTTTCCTAAAGCTAAGGTTACCTCACAGTTCTCTTTCTCTCCTCCTATATCCTTAAGCCTATATCTGTGCTAGTATACTGACTTTTCTGAATACTATGCTGACTAGCTCTATGAATTCTATAGTATAACAGCCAGTCTCCTTTCTGAAATTATATTTACTTTGAGAACTGGGAAAATAATCATTAATTTAACCATTCATCTCTGAGGTCCCTCACCTTTTAATGCCCCTTTCTTCCCAGATTACCAACCTTCCTTCCATCTCTTTGGAGCAGCCCCACCACAGATCCCTAATATTTTTGCCCTATTTGTCTATGATCTACAATCAGCACCCTAGCAGTTTATGAATCACCCTTTTGGTGCAGTCTTCTGCATTTCTTATTGCCTTACCACTTCCATACATCTTGCCTCTTCCCAGACAATCCATTACAAATGTTCATCTTCAGTTTCTCTCAAACTTTCTACAATATCACCTGAAATCAAGCATGCCTCATCCTCCAGCTTCCTGTATTTCCTGTGTCTCTCATTTGTGATCTTTCTCCTTTTGATTTCCACACAAACCTGTCACATACTAGTTGAGTATCTCCTATAATCTTATTTAGAGGGTTGATTTGTATATGCTGTACCCCCCAAAAAGTACATGCAGAAATATCACTGTATAAACCATTTCTGTTCTATCCCCAAGTGGGGCAAATCTACCTGTCGATGTGTCTGAACGTTTCCCTGTACTTACCTTCAGATCTGTCCAGTTCTGGTCTCTAATCTCACTGTTTTATAAATTTTAAGCCCCAAGTATTTCTACCCCTTCCTCGTCTTTTCATGGAGTGCAGAGCACATTTCCACCTGTTTAGCTGCAATTCTAATCACTGCTGACTTCTGGTGATAGTAATGAACTCTGATGCACTACCAAAACTGCTTAACATTCCCAATATCCCTGGAAGTTGTGCAGTGACATCTTTAAGTAATATCACACAGTCATCTGCAAAATACCACTCGTTTTGTCTATCACTATTCTGCCTGATTCAGCTTTCCCATACTCTCCGCACCAGAGATTCAAAGACCATTCAAAACAATCCTGCTGATAATGGACAGCCCTGAGAGTTTCTGCTTTCTAATACTATTTCCTCTATAAAGCTACCATTTATATGCAGCCATAAGTTTTGGGGCCCCATAAAGGCTTTCACTCCTTTCACTCACTTACCATCTCCAATGGCCTCTGCCCTGTTTATATCTCGATCGTTGTCTTCTGGTTCATTGTAATGCAACTGCCTAAGCCCTTTCCTCCTGAGGCAATGCTTCCTGCACCCTTTCTTTCTCTTTCTGTATCTTCTAACCAAACCCTGTAACCAGCTTTCACTCCATCCCATTCACAAAATTCCCAGTGTTCCCTTGGCATCTTAATTTAAGTCAGCCATCTCTCTAATCATATCTTGGTTTCATCTGAAGTCATCTCTCCTTATCCAGTGCTTATGATTCCATCTCCATGCACATACAATCCAATATCCTAGTTACCAGCAGATCTTAACAATGGCATGATCTGAGAAGTTTGGTTCTCCACAATATACAGCTGCTATTTCTTCAAATATTTTCAGCGGCCACGGTGGTGCAGCGGTTAGCATTGCCACCTCACAGCAATAGGTTCTCCAGTTCGATTCTGGGCTAGGGTGCCTTCTGTGCGGAGTCTGCATGTCCTCCCTGTGGTCGCGTGGGTTTCCTCCGGGTGCTCCGGTTTCCTCCCAAAGACATGCAGTAGGTGGATTGGACACTCTAAATTGGCCCTAGGTGTGAGTGTGTATGTGTGTGCCCTCTCTGGAAGGTTGGGCGCCGGGCTGGCAACTCAATACTGTAAAACTCCACTACCAATCATGAGCAGACAGATGATCAGCTGTCGCGACCCCTAACCAGAAAAAGATTTCTTCAAATATTTTCCCATCCACCAATAATCTGTGCAGCCTAATAGCATGTTTTGTTTCACACCTTGGTAATGTAAACTTTGTCCCTCCTGGCCTTAATTTTTGCCAGATATCTAATATTCTCTCCTGTTTCGTCATCTCAGCTAGGGCCTTTTGACTGTACATTTGAAATTCAAATGCTTCAAATTTTCTATCCCTTTTTGAATCTAACGCCATATTGTAGTCACCCCCTGTGATTACCCTGTCCCCCAAATGTTTCAGTCAGTCGTGGGAAACTTTGAGTCTTGTCTTGCACTGGGCCAATAGAAGGAGCTTATCACAACTCCTATGTCCCCTCTCGGCCATCTGCTTTCCTTATCCCTAACTACTTTCAGTGTCTTCCATTGTTCTGTGGAGCTGTTTAAAATCCTCATACCTCTTCTACCTTGTACTTTTTCCTCAGTTTGAAGCTAACTACTTATATCTCCCTTTTTCCAGTTTGTTTAACTCTCAAGGTTTTAATTTAATCTCATGTAAATAATTAAGCACAGCTTCTCCATCTTCATGTTCATTATCTCTTTTCCGTCTTTCTTGGACTGTTAATCCCTGCAATATTCCACGTTGCTACTCACATTTTCCATTGTTTACTTTCTCCATCCACCACTTCCCCTCTAAAGTGTGCTCACCTGGTGCTCCAGCAGAGCTGGGCCCTCTGGGCCTTTATGTTGGTAAGGTTCAGACCAAGATTTCCCCTGGTAGGGTAGTACATTGGCCATCACAAACACCAGGATTAATGGCTGATGAGCTCATAGTTTTCCACCTGGTGATTCAGAAATGTACTTCTTAACCAAAAAAAAAAAAATTTATGCTAATGTCCCTGTACCAGCTGATATATGTCTCATTACTCCCCAGTCTAATCTACTGTGATTGTCCTGCATGGAATAAAATAGTGCTCAATGTTCCTTATACATGCTCACACTCATTCACAGTACAAGTTCAGCAGTTTAGTACCACCAACAGTGACAAAGCATATACTGTGTGATTTAGAAAACACTGTACGTAAAAGTGCATTCACAATATTACTTCACAATCACATAGCAGAGACATTTTCAGATGCTGGCAGACTCTGTTTATAAATACTCTGCATATTATAAGTATTTTAACAGTAGCAGGCAATATTTACATATCATGGTTTCTTGAACCTTTTCAAATATATTGGCTCCAACCTGCCAAGGCCCCTCTGTTGGCATAACAGCGCCTCTGTTTTGCAAGTTTTGCATGTAATTTTATTAACAAAGTAACACACAGAATACAGTAGAATCTTCTTCTTCTTCTTTCGGCTTTTTCCCGGTTAGGGGTCGCCACAGCGGATCACCTTGTCCGCACATTGAATGGCAGTGGAGTTTTACGGTGTCGAGTTGCCAGCCCGGCGCCCAACCTTCCACAGAAGGCACACTCACATGCACACCTAGGGCCAATTTAGAGTGTCCAATCCACCTGCAGCATGTCTTTGGGATGTGGGAGGAAACCGGAGCACCCGGAGGAAACCCACGCGACCACAGGGAGGACATGCAGACTCCACACAGAAGGCACCCCAGCCGAGGATCGAACCAGAGAACCTCTTGCTGTGAGGCAGCAATGCTAACCACTGCACCACCGTGGCCGCCCACAGAATACAGTAGAATAGACTAGAAAATTGGCCAACAAGATCAGCTGTAACACTTGTTACTCCCAGGCATAGTCCTGCACATATTTTGCTCATCACAGCAGGCTATATTCTAATTGCTGTTATTTAAATATGTTTGTAGCTACTCACATCTTATATCTCCATTATGTACCTGACATAAAACAACATGCTTCATGTTTTTTAATTACAGATGATCCAGCAACCATCACCTCAGTCTCATTATAAGGGCTTTCAGTTTCATGCATCACACGCCTGTAAGCTGGGCATCCCCTTTGAATCCAAAATGTATGTGAGCACTCATCATGTTGAATATCATAAAGATATAAACAATGATAGAAAAAGAGAAAATTAAGTGCAGCATTACTTATCACCTTATTGAAACACCACTTTCTCCATTAAGAAATACTTCCTCAACAACTCACATGCTGTTCTTTCTACCATCATTTCTACCTCCCCAAGCTAGTGTTCTGCTGACATCCATTGGAACCTCTGTCCTGAACCAGACTGTAATATTGTCTATCTTTTCCCTCCCATTGTCACATCTCTTCACAGCATTTTATTTTGGGCCCAGATCTGCCTTCTTCTGCCTCCCCTCCTAGAATCCCCTGGTCATTAACCTCTCCCAAGTCTAAATTCTGCTGGCAACCATTTTTCAAAGGAAATCTCTCCTTAATAGAGCTATGTACGTCAGGAATGCTATGCTGCTGTTTGGAGGTCACAGTTGTCAGTATATCTACATTGCTGTAATAACCCTGCCTGCTTGTGTTGGGCATATTTATGTGCTTGCTCTGGTTAACTCCTTGCATCATTTAATGCTCTTCTTTTTCCTGCCTGTTACCCCTTTCACCTGGTTACGCTATGCCTGTTCCCATCCCCAATGCTTGCTCAGGGCCTGAAGCTTTGACAGCCACTTTTTCTGCAGTGGCCATTTAAAGCATTTAAAGCACTTGCGACATTTGCAGGGAAATCCTCTCTTCACTCTGACCACCAGCAATTTTCCCCACTACCACATCTTTGTGTATATGTATTGCTTCAATATTCTTTACTAGTTCAAAACATATTTCCTTTCCAAATAACTTTGAGAATTGTTAGATATATTACAGATGCTTTTGTTGCTCCTGTTTGTTTTAAATGACAGGCTGCTTTAAGCAGACCTTTTCATTTCAATTAAATCTGTGATGCAAAATCATCTACTAGTTTACTTCTACAGCCATTCATCACAAAGCCATTCCTATGTTGCTGCTGTCTTAACAATCCATTCCTTCATTCTGTAACTATGACATTTTACAATTGTCTTGGTCTGTCAGCATTTCTGGAAAATCTGCCAACCCTATAAGTTCTATTTATTTATTTAAATAGTCAATCCCTTGAATAACTTGCCATATGCACTGTTCTAAATAACATAATGCTTCTTTCTTCACCAGCCCTTTCCTGATCCTAATGATTCTGAAGATTTTGTCCTTCATCTTCAGCATTCTAAATCCTGTTCCTTCTCTATTACAGTTTCTATAAGCGCATGCAAGTTTTTAATGTAATTTTCCTGCCACCTGACTGCACTCTATCAACCTTTCCTTAACTTTCACTATCTCATATCACAGGACCATCATCTCTTTAGTCATCACTTTGATGTGTTGCAGGATTTTGTTGACTTTTATGTCCATTTTGTTGATTTAGTAGCTCCATGTGGATTGTTTTCCCCTGGTTGATAATTATATATTACCCTAGTGACAATAACTGGGATCATAACATAAATAGTATGAAGGGACCCATGCATGGGTTAAAGCATTTAAGAACTGCTTGTATTTACTAGAATATAAATAATTAACGTGACAGTTAATTTTGGATGCAGATAATGATCCTGGGTTTAAAGGATGCAGATAATGATCCTGGTTTAAACGATCCCATAAATATAAAATATGTGTTGAAAATGTGTTCCTTAATGTAATAATGTTTGTACTGTGATTTATTTATAGTACATAACTTTAATGTTTTAATTTGTAGCACATGATTTTTAAGCAGTATTTACCGAATGAGGTTTATTACATTTTTCTCTTCTCTGTACTTTTCCGTTAAACTCCTACCACTTCGCGCTGCTGTGTTTTGCCGGTATTTCAATAGCGGACACAAGTTTCTGTGTGACAAGTAAATCTGTACAACTAAGAAACAAGTTTCCATTCTTATGTTACATGTAAAGTACTATTTTGTCATTGCAGAAATAGCTGAAGTCCACCGTTAAACCCCTACCAGTTGCAGGAGGTTTTCTTTACATATATGTCACCTAGAAGCAAGTTACCTTTCTTACCTTATAATATAGAGTACCGTACTGTCATAACTGTCTTGCAATAACGTTTACGGAGCTGGCGTCCAGCTGAATTGCGTTACAGAGTCTAAGAGGTGCTAGAAAGTCCAAAAAAAGAAGCAAACTGAGCCAGACCACCAAGGCTGCAAGGAAAATCAATCCAAACGTATATAAAAACACTTTATTGTCAACGGAGAAGCAAGCGCTTTCACGGTTTCAACAACCACTTCATCAGACTACTAAAAATGCAGCAAATGCTCTTGCTAATAAATACAAATCAATCAAACAATAAAACAATAATTCAATCAACATATTAGTGCATATGAATCAGCTTAAAAAGCTATAAAACTGTAAAAACCTTAAAAAATAGTAGACAAATAAATATAATATCTATTTAATATTTCAGACTCCTAAATTTAAGAAAGGGTTTAAGGGAGACAGTATCATTAATGCCAGGTGATGTATGTGCATTTAACTTAAGAATCCACCTCTGTTCCACAACTTCGGTGCAATTCTTAATGTCCCCCACCCTTCTACCCTCCTGGAGAATTTCCAAGACAAAAAATTTAAAAGAATGTAGATTGCCTTTTTCTTCTATGTGCTTATATAAAGCATTGGTAATTTTCTGATTACTAATATCCCTGTAATGTTCCTGTATACGTTCTTTAAGCATCCAATTAGTTTTTCCTACATAGTAGGCATTACAGCATGTGCAGAAAGCAAAGTATACTATATGTTTAGTCTTGCAGTCAGCATAATGTGTAACCTCTATTTCAAAACGTGGGTCTGAGTGAATATATTTAATACATGAGTGCACATACCTGCAGGCTGTGCAATTCCTACATGTATAAGTACCCTTCCTTTGTGATATAAAACCCCGTCTATTACTTCTTTCCAAATAACATAGCTGACGTTTAAGATTCTTTTTATTCTTAAAAGCAAAATTGGGGGTATCATCCAAGACACCATCTAGGTCTTTTATAGTTCTTAGAATGTTCCAATTACGTTTGAAAACTTCACAAAAAACAGCTATATCACCACTGTAAGTGAGTGGAAACCTAAGTTTGTTTTGTGTCACATTATTTTCATGTGGCGTGTGATCTACTTTATCAGAGAAAAACGGTCTACCTGTAGAGGTCCTCTCTACTACCATCATCTCTGATACATATTTATCAAACATACTCCTCTAATAACCTCTTAACACAAAGTCATTACCCAAATCTTCCAAAGCAGTCTGAAGTTGAAATTCATCATTGTGAAGTCTCATTAGTCTAAGTATCTGGCCTTTAACTACATTATTACCCACAAATCTGGGGTGCATGCTACCTCTATGTAGCAATGCATTTTTCCTTGTGGGTTTTCTATAAGTGCTGGTCTTTACCCCCAAAATATCAGATCTCTTAAGTTTGACATCTAAAAACTCTATTTCTTCTGATGATGCTTTACAAGTTGCTGTTGTTTGTCTTTCGGCTTTTCCCGGTAAGGGGTCGTCATAGCGGAACTCCGGTCCGCTAATGATTGGCAGTAGATTTTTTTACGAAATGCTGAGGTGCCAGCTCGACACCCATCCTTCAACAAAGGCATGCCCATTTCGCACGCATGTCTTTCAAACGCTACCCAACCACTGGGGGGACATGCAGACTCCACACAGAAGGCACTTTCAAGCCAAGCTGAAAATCAAACGGGAGAACCTCTTGCTGTGAGGTAACAATGCTACCGCCATACCACCGCGGCATACTGATGATGCTAATCTTAAAAAAGAAGTAGTACTGTGTAAAAATTCAATAAACATATCTAATTTAACATGTGTGCCAACCCACAGAAAAAAACATATCTACAAAACGAGTGTACCATTTTATATGTTTTCTAAACACTCCATCAGTCAAAAAAGAATTAGACTCCCATTCAACCAATGCAAGACTGGCATAGTTATTGGCACTAGGAGTGCCCATAGCCATGACAGTCTTCTGAAGGTATACTTCATCACTAAAGCCGAAGATATTATTCTCCAAAATAATCTCTAAAAGTGAACATAACAGATGAATCTTGTCATTAGGGTAAAAAAGCATGGAATGCAGTAAATGTCTAACATTCTCAATCCCCCATGCATTGGGGATGACAGTGAATAATGATACAATATCCATAGTGACAATAAGATACTGTCCTGTAATATTCTTAACTTCATCATATAGCTTCTGAAGGAAAGTATTAATATCCTTAAGTACACTACTACATATGTCAAGGACCGGATGTAAACACTTTTCCACATAAATGGACAAAGGTTCAGTGATCCAACCTCTACTAGAGACAATAGGTCTCATTGGGGGGGGGGGTTTACACATGTTTTTATGAACTTTTGGTAATCCGTACACAATAGGGTATAATGGTGCATCAACAGAGAAATACTTAAACAACTCTTCTAAGAGGTGCTAGGTTTGAAACGGGGTCACCCATCTCGACCATTAAGTCACTGTCAAACGTCTATCATGCCATTAAGATGCAATATGATGCAACATACAAACATGCAATAGGTCGTAAAAAGAACAAAGGGTCAGATACCATTGAAAAAGTCACAGTGGAGAAAATAATAGAAAGCAAAAATCCAACTTGTTCATCGTCCCAACAGCTGAAGTGTGTGTATCAAAAGAAGCAGTGTTATTCTTCAGCAAAACTGTACAAATGTAGAATAACCTGGGCATCGTAAAGCGATTGTCAGAGCAATTGAAAATCCCTGAGCTGCTTGAATCACCAGATGTGCTTACACCAAACACAAAGCATCAAGGACTGGTGGGGCAGCGACCCTGACAAGATGAGGGTAAACATCAAGGTCTGTTTGGGAAATAACATAGCCAATTGAAGTTTCTGCAGCGCGAAGAACTGGTAGGGGTTTAACAGAAAAGTACACATTTTTCTGACGACCTCTTAGTTTACAAGAATCAAAAGCACTTAATAATTATTAAAATAAATTCTGCTTTCTGTGGAGTTCCATCCACATTTGTTTGTTTTTTATCTTTATTTAAAGTTTTAACACACAGTCACAGTATTTTCTGTGTCTAGAGATTTATTAACAATAAAGTAAAAATGTAAATAAAACAACTCAGTGGCTAATATGTTTTCTCTTAAGCACACTTTTGAAATTGACATATTCATTCATGTTGGTTGATGGGGTAGCATCTAAATATGTTTGCCATTTGCATTCCTTGTGGTCCTATGGACACTCTAGATCACTACCACAAATATCAGAGTTAACCTGTTCTACCACATAAAGATAAAATCATTTGAAGTTGATTTAGGTCAAAATGAGGCAGTATAATGCATTATTTTTTTCTTTTTCTTGTACAATACAAATTTTCATAAATATAGAAATGGAGCTTTCTTACTGTTCACCAGACATAAAAAGCCTGACATGTACTACACACTGCAATATGAACAACATTCTGACTCAAACTGCTAAACTACTTTGAGACTCCATGACTCATTTAAGTCTTGCTGCAAAAGAGGGACAGAGAATGTGAAATAAATCAGCAGTACTTAGATAATACTTACTGTCTGTTTCCCCTTTTATTTGTCACTTTCAGTAAAGTTAACTCACACTCAAAACTACCCTTTAAATTATAATGTGCTTATTTACACAAATAAGGGGATGTCCAACATATCGCTTAATCCACACTGCCTCATAAGCACCCTTCAATTATTAATAATCTGCTTGATCACTTAAATCCACACTGCCTCATAAGCACCCTTCAGTTATTAATAATCTGCCTGATTATTGGAGTGCCAAAACTAAAAGAGAGGAGACTAGCTATACACGTGTCATTGGAGGATGTTGAGATCTATTCTGTATCTAATACAAAAGAACTTAAATCCTGTTTGTGTGTGGTTTACGTTTGCCAGCTGTAACCTTCATAACTTCTGCCATGGTTCAATTAAACTCTGTTATGGATATTCGGTATGTGCAAGCCTTGCACAAAGTGCCTGTAATTCATCACAGAATGGAAAATGAAGAGTGACAAGTTACTGGATCCAGTTAAGTGAACAAAATGTTGTTGATAAAAGGCATACCTGACTTGACTTTCCTGATCCATGATTCTAAGAAACATTTTTCAGTATTACATTGAAACTGTACATGGTCACATTTCTTTGGAGATTGTTGCATGACTTTAGAATGTTGCAAGAACTTTTAGAAAACTACCTGTATTGTGAAAGTTGTAGTTTATGTTTGTCATTCTACCGAATAAACTAAAATCAAGTGTCACTACTTTCTTAGTATGTACTCCCATTATCTGGGATCATCTTCTAGCATATAATATATCAAGAGAGCTCTGACTTAAGGCAACTACAAAAAAGCATTTCTGTGTCCTGCAAAGCAAGATAATTGAAAAGCACCACCATAAGTGTCAGACCTCTTACGTAAATTTATCTTTAACTATAACTTTTGTTATCTATATTTTAGTGGTGCAACAGCCTGATGGAATACCCCTTACCGCTTAACTTCCTCATACTAATATTCATTGTATTGTCAAAATCATGTTCTACTTGACATGACTGTGTTACACTAACTCCATTTCTTTCTTTCTTTCTTTCTTTCTTTCTTTCTTTCTTTCTTTCTTTCTTTCTTCTCATTGTTTCTCCATAACCCCATTTAAGAGTTATTCCCTGACTACTTTACCTTCTGAATGCCTTATTATTTTTATTATATTTCTGGAGTATTTTATTTTTGCAGCTATAGAAATATATATATATTTTTTATTTAACATTTTGTTAACTGGGAAAGTCCGACTTGGAACAAAGTCAGTTTTCAGTGGAGGCCTGGGGAGAAACATTCCAGATGTATGTTTTGTAATGTGGGAGGAAACTGGAGCACCCGGAGGAACGTCCAGCACATATATATATATATATATATATATATATATATATATATAGTTATGTATTTATAGTCTGGTGACTTGGGTAATGTATTGTTTGAAACATTTTCCTATCCTTGTGCCTGCTGATCATATGGTAACTGAAAGGTGTGTATCCATTCATTCCTGCTCAGTGTGTTGGGAGCAGTTTTTAGCATTGCTATAATCCAGGCAGTTCTGTGGGGCTCTTCTCTTTCAAGTTCTAACTTCTCTCTCACCAGCTGGTGTGTGTGCTTGCAGATGAGAGGGCCTGCTATACCTTTCTCTGTTAATGTATCATTCCTGCACGTACTCCAGGAAGGCTACTATGTGGACATGGCTTGGCAGAGTCAGTCACACATCTTCAGCCCATATGTTTCATATCATATTTCTTTCTGTCCAGAAGGGTTCAGCAGTATAATAGGTTGCCCTACCTTTCTCATTCTCAGGATGGGTGAGCTAGTGCTGGCCATTTACTCCCATCCTCCCTGTTTAAGTCTAGAACCCAGGTTAATGGTTAATCCCTAGATGTCTGAGTCACAGTCTGGGCTTCATCCCATTGTGCCACAGAGATGAATCATCTGACTAATGCAGTAATCCAGAGTGAACTTATTTTAGATATAGTCTGGGTGTACAGCACAATTAATCAAACATTGGGGTAGTACATAATCAAAATACACAAAACATTTCATACATTTGACAGTAATATATGTAGTATCCAAACAATACAATGTATGTTAAAGCCATATTTACAAAATATTCAGTTTTACAAGTACAAATTTACCGAATATCATGCTTGAGCTGCAGATTGGGTTCAAACAAGTAAGTATACCAAAAATTAGCATTTCAGGCAAACATTATTATTTTATTTTATTTATAGGTTTATTTCTTTTTGTTTCTTTGTTTTTTATTTGGTAATTGGGTTGGTGAGTTGGTCCCAAGACCTCTTCCAATCACGATCCAAGTCACTTGACAAAGACACATATAGTACACTATATAAGATATTTATAATTATATAAATAAACTTATAGAAAGAGTACATGACACACCCTTATACTTGATATGCATTAGAATATAGATAAATAGTGTGCAATAAATAAATGTCTGAAGTATCCACTGTAAAATTATCAAAAAGATCTAGAAGTTTTGAATGCAAGATCAGTAACAGGCAACTGAAAGTTTTTTTTCTTTTTTTCGTTTTGTTTATATATACTTGAAAGTAATATCTGGACTGGCCATCAGATATGCATAAACAACACCTAATTGCAAAACAAATACAATTACTATATTTACAACATGAATGGAGACATGGAATGATAATAGTCAAGAAATGTGAGAGACCTAAATCAGGTAAAATAAGAGTGAGTGAAACAACATTTAGAGGTAGCTATAAAGTTGTATATTAGTTGTGTTCAAACTTGTTACTGAAATCTGAGCCTTCCAAGAGAATATGAAAGAGAGTCCCATGTCTTTGGTTTTGTAACAGAGAAAACATACTCACTAGAGAGGGGTTAATTCTGTGGTTTATACAGTGACTGTGCTGGACTGTGACCTGATCCTTTGATAGGGTAGGAAGAGGTGACTGAATATTTGCTTCTGAGATAATTTAATTTTAAAGAGTTTATCTAAGAAGGAACCAAATATCATATATATGTGTTCAACAGCAGTATGCCAGTTGGCTTTCTATAGAATTCAGCAGTGCTGTTCTGTGTGGGGAGCCAGCTATTAAACTAACATATTTTCTTTGCTGTGGCTTGCAATAAGGGTTGTGTGTTTTTTTTTTTTTTTTGTTTTTTTTTTGGGGGGGGGGGGCAGGTACAAAAATGGGGACACCATGACCAAAATCCCACCTGACTAATGTAACCTTTACCAATTGCATTCCAGAACATACATTTGCTGAACATGAGTTTGCTGATTTTTTGCTTTTGTTTGCTCTATATGATGTTCATGTCCTCCCTGTGGTTGCGTGGGTTTCCTCCGGGTGCTCCGGTTTCCTCCCACATCCCAAAGATATGCTGTAGGTGGATTGGACACTCTAAATTGGCCCTAGGTGTCAGTGTGTGCATGTGTGTGCCTTCTGTGGAAGGTTGGGCGACGGGCTGGCAACTCGACACCGTAAAACTCTACTGCCAATCATGAGCGGACAGGTGATCCACTGTGGCAACCCCTAACCGGGAAAAGCCGAAAGAAGAAGAAGGCAGGGGAGGTAGGGGAATTGTCTAGCCATAACTGAAGGTACTTACAACAGTATATGTTTTCAAGTTTGTGTATGGTTGTATTCATAGGTTCACAGTTAGATGAATGGTGGGCATGCTGTCTAGACCACAGTGGAGCCTAGCCCAATTTCCAATTGGCCCAAAGTGGTGTTTGGTTAAGTGACTTACTCACAGTAGGTAAAGGAGGCTGAAAGAATCAAACACTGCACCATATGAAGCAGCTAATTAACAGCTCATACCCTTAATCCTGTGTACTAACTGCTGTAGATAAATTTGGTGGAATCTACATAACACAAGGTCTGCTTTCAAAGATCACTAGTAGACCATTATTTTGTACACAAACTGACATCTGCTGTGGTCATATTCAATGTGATTTTTGAAAGAAATTTAGGAAAGTGATAATCTGTAAATCACTATATCATCTGCATGAAGAATTATTTTGAGATCAGGAAAGTTAGTGAGTGGATAAGGAGTTGATAAAGCATGAAAAGAAGAGTTGATTAGACACTGCCTATTATGGAATGGAATGGTTTAGTTGGGCTAAAAATGGGAGAGATGAGTCAGTTTTGATAGAAAAATGATCTGTTATATGGTAGCTGTGGAACCAGTTGAGCACTCTTTAACCAAACCCTACTCACCATAAAGTTGCTTACCATAAAACTGCTTGGAGGTATTGGCAGTGGATGCACTCAAACATTTTTGTAGGTCACTGCAAATAGTTATAGTAAGATGACCTTTGTCCATGTCCGTCTCCTGGAGAATGTCTTCTAGACAAATTAATATATTTGTATGAGTACTCATTAGTTTGGATATAGCACATTCTTTCTGACATATTTCCCAGAAGTAGGAGACAATAGGTTGGTCTAACTCATAAGTTAAGTTTACAGAAGTGGCTTTATGCTGTGGTTGCACACAGCAGATTTTTACATGTCATTGTTAAGTGTTTTTATATATATATATATATATATATATATATATATATATATATATGTATATATATATATATATATATATATATATATATATATATGTATGTAGAAACACACACACACACACATATATATATATATATATATATATATATATAATGAGATACACATATACTCATTTTATTTATTTTATTTTATTTATAGATTTATTCTTTGTTGACTGGGTTAGTCCTAAAAGGCTAGTAGCCTCTTTTCAGGGGAGACCAAAGGTAGTATTCACACTACTACAGGAAATTTCACCAGGGTATAAGGGAACTTCCGCTACTCTTTTCGATAGGTACCTTGGGAGCTTTTACATCCACATGAGCTACAACTAACTCAAGCAGATGGGGCCTCAGTTTAATGTCTCATCTGAAGGTAAGTATATATATATATATATATATATATATATATATATATATATGTGTGTGTGTGTGTGTGTGTGTTTACATATATATACAGAAATGGGTAAGCGGTGACTGAGATTTCTTTTAATATGATCTTCTCGATGTTTAATAAACAATGGGCAATATCAATTTGGCCAAGGAGAGCCATGTTCTTGGAGATCTAGGAGATTGCTAATATAGTTTTTTACCTGGTTAATCTGGCTCATTCAGTAGCACTAGGATCTTGGAAAAAGTTTGCTTTACTTATATATTGAAATCAAATATACTACTTACTTCTGCAATTCAGCTTACCATTAAATTTATGGGAAGCTTTATTTACATGTGTACAACTACACTTAAACATTATGTTCTATTTTTTCTGCCATAGGCTTACGTTGGTGCAGAGAAGTATCATCTTTAAATCAGTCTATCATCCCACTTAGCAAACATTAAATTAATGAATCATAACAAGCAGTCTGTGTCAGACAGCTCTTCACTTTCTACCATAGCTATGGGCAATAGCAAAAAACAAGATTTAATCTTGATCTTCAATTTAGCAATGGGTTTTATTATGCAAACGTTTAGTGGAAGTTCATCCTGTTTGTGCTGGTGCTATGAATGGTACAGCTTTAACCTTTAACAGAATTAGCTGGCCTGAGAAGAATCACACATACAGATATAGCTAGTACTGTCAGCAGAAGGGGATGTTTTGTCTTCTAAAGTGCTTGAATTGTACTGCTGCATCCTCCAGCCCTTACACCCAGTCTTTCTCCATTGTCGTTTGACTTCTTAAACGCCATTGTTGAGCCTTAGTCCAACATTCATAAACCTATTCCATGTTTTAACCGGGTCTATGTTAAATCATTGAACACTTATAAAAGTGAACAATGATTCTTCGAACCCATGTAAGCGAAAGCTTACAATCTCGAAAACTTAGAGCAGCGATTAATCACTGTTCCACAAAAAAAAAAAAAAAAAAAATTGTAAAATTGTAAAAGATTACATAAAGTGGGGGGCTTTGCCCCCCACACCCCCCTACTTAAATATACCAGAGAGAGACAGAGAGGTGTGCACTACAGTCATGAAAATGGCCAAGTAATGGAAGTGGCCATTCGATTTCTTTCCCAGGGAAAGAATTCACTTATATGCCGTTTTGCTATTTTGCCTTTTTGTGCTTTCAAGTTCAATCAAGACACATTCAAAAGAATGCGTCTTCAATCATTTAATATGAACCCATTTTAACCACCCTTTCCTAAAATATTACTCCACTATATGTAGCATGTGGTTGTTCCCTTTATTAGACTTTATAATCCTCATTCCAGATCTTGTAGATCCAAATTAAGTTTGCCTGTTATTCCTTGTCTTCCTGGTTGTTCTGCATTAGCTCCCCATGATACATACTTCACCCTCTTAGCTGCTGTGTCCTAGATGAAACACTCTGCATTTGTCTGCACTAAATCTTAGGTCTCACCTCCTTGCCCATCTAGTTAGTTTCAAAAGCTACCTTGCTAGTCTCTCTCTCCTCCATTTTCTGTAATGGCATCTACTTTGGTATCATGCAAAGATAAGATGACCCTGTTCTGTATGTCTTCTGAGATGTTTCGAATTAACATGCTAAACAACACCGATTCAAACATAATTTTCTGTAACAAGATTGCCTTCCATTCTTATGATAAGCTCTAAAGTTTTATTTACTGCCAGAGTTTTTTTTTTCCTTCCAATAGCCATTCCATGCGTTTCAACCTTTTCATCTTGACTCTTAGCGCTTGAGATTTGCTTGGTAGCCTCATGTGATGTAGTGTGTCAAAAGCCTTACTGCAGTCAATGTAGCCCATGCCTTTCACTCTGCCCCTATCCAGGCCTGTTGCAATGCAGTCCTAGAAATGGATAAGCCCTCATGAAAGTTTTTGAGTAACAGACCTTTTCTGGATTCTCCAACTCTGAATATGAGTTGAGATTCCCCTGCGGAATAGCAGAAACAGTTACAAGCAAATAAGGAGTGGCCACATCATTTGGTTAATGCAAAAATCTCACTTCCTGATTTTCTTTCATATTAAACCTTCACTAATAGCAATATTGTGCTCCTGCTTTGAATGAATTATGAATGACTTATGCTTTTATATGGGAAGAAACAGGCTCCCTCAGACATAGAGCATTGTCTCTTATTCGGCAAAAGCAAATTAGTGCATGGTCATCACATTATTTTATCACTGTCTGGATTATGAGCAGAGGCTGCTTGTGAATTTCTGTGCTATTTCTAAACTTTAAACAACCTGTTGAGACTAAATTACTTACAGAATGTGACAAATCAACTGTGAGGCAAATGACACATTAAACACTTAAGCTACAGTTGGTACCAAAAGCTACAGTTGGTGGCTGGGAATCGACTCACATACCATAGCAATATAGTCAAGCTAAGACTGTAGGCCTATCTGGGGATCATACATCCCTCACTGTGATAGGGGCGCGTTGGGTATCAATAAGTTTTTTTTTTAACTTCCAGTAGATTCCTTAATGTCATCTCACGGAGTATCTACATTATATTCCATTCCATCATATCTTCATTTTTCAGGTAGTTCATTGGTGAATGCTACACTAACTGCTCTGAAGGGCCATTTTAAGCCTATAACACAAAGTCAGAATCAAAGTCTGTACCGTGTGCTTATAAGCTAACTTCATTAACCATTATGCCAAACCCATCTCATCATAAAACTGTCTAAGTAAGTTAAGGTACACTCCAGTGGCTGTCATATGGGGGAGATCTCCCATAATACCAAACTAGTATAGCCCTTGATAAATTATAATTAGTTGTGGTTGCCTTTGATGTTCAAAATAATCAGCAGTTGATATGCTGAACCCCACTTTGCTAAACCTGACATCAGATAAAGTATTTTCTTTGTGTACATCTTACTGCCAGAATTTTCCACAAGGAGTTGTATTTAATTCCATTCTTATAAGCCATTATCAGAAAGAGCAGAATACATTTGTGTAGTTACTAACTTACTTGCAGGCAGGTGATTAAAAAGTTTGGTAGCCTCAAATGGTCTTTTATTGGCATATTTGTGAAAGTTCTCTTAAGTTCAAATCAAAAGGTTATGTAAAACTAACGGATAGAGAACAGCATACAAATGCTAACAAATTAGCAATCTGGCCCATATGTAGACACAGCGCCACCTGGTAGCCACAAGAATTGGTTTCTTTCAGAATTGTCTACCTGGTCCCACTAACTATGGAGCGGTGATGCCCCTCTTACAGCTACAGCTCACTACAAAGCTCTCCACCCCTACAGCTAATTGTGACTCACTCTCTGCTTTTACATATCACTTCCAATCTGGCCAGTCATATAACTAATGGTCTCAAACCTTTAGGACAGTAGACCCTACCTCTCTCCAGTTATTACCCCAAACATATGCTACCAACTACACTTTAATGCAATCAAATGCTACTATTCTCCCATATATGACTGCTTATTTATTTCCTCCTTCTTTTATTCCACAGCGCATCCTCTGGATCAGGAATCAACCCTTGCCTAGACCTACATCAAGTTATGACAACTACAAAGACAGGCTGAAAACCAGCTATTTAAATCTAATTCAGGTTATTATTACCAGCTATGTAAAACTATTAAAACCAGCTACTTAAACTAATTCAATTTATTAGTTCTACTCTACTACTGTTTCACTGGACTGGCAGCTGGCAAGGTGCTAACTGCAGTTAAGCCCCCAGCTCAGAAGTAAACCCCTGAACTCTACAACAGCCATCACAGAGCAGAAAGTATCTTAGCTCTGCTGTACTGTTGCTGAGGTACCCTACTATGCTCAAAAGCCCCCCAAGCAGAAAACCCATCTCTGCTCTGTGCTATCCCCTACTTTCAACTGGCTAAACACTCTACCAATTGGCCTCCTAACAGTAAATCTTGAACAGAATAAAGCTAGATTTAGGATAGCACATTTTTATCACTCTAATTTAGCTTCTAATGATTGAATTGTAATATCATAAAACTTGATTTGGGATAGCTTACCTTTGTTAAACTCACTGATACTCTTTCTTCATGCTCCCTACCCCCAGACCTCAGTGCTGCCCTGCTCCATTCGCCTTCCCTAGTGCTCCGGCTCACTCCACTCCCCTACCCTACCCCATTTCCCACCCACCCCCACTACCTTTAGTTTTAAACCTAACCTTCCCCACATCCAACCAGTCACAGACCTGGCACTGCCTCACAACCAACCAATCACTGACCTTATACTTCTTATCCCACCTCCACTACATTTGCCAGTTAACATAATCTCACCTACTACAATGACATCCACCCACTGTCACAACCTAGTCACCTCACTCTCATGCAAACTCTCTATCTTAGAAATCCTAACACTAAACCTCTACCTCACCTCTTATCACATCACACTACACACAACTTACACTATCTCTGCAAAACAAACCTCTACCTATAACCTCAGTACTCCTCATTACAACCAACTTATATCACCAAACCTCTTCCATAACATCACTATAACACCAAACCCAATTAGGAGACTCTCAATTGCCCCCAACTCACCTACTACTAACAAGTACATTGCCATCTTAATTAAACTTAATAAACTCCTCCACCACATTCACTACCAGTTAATACTTGCAGGTGATATTCACCCAAATCCAGAGCCTAATCCTCCACAAACCATTCCAGCAGAGGCCACTCTCCCCTCAAACCAGCTACTAACCCATAGACCAAAATTAGCCTACTAATTCTGTGCTTAAATATTTGCAGTGTTAACAATAAGGTACACTTACTACATGCACTACACTCCACCTACAACCCTGATATAATATGTCTGACAGAAAGCTGGCTTAAACCCACTACTGCAGACAAAGAACTTCTACCTACAGGTTACAATGTACTGCGCTGAGATAGATTAACTAAAAAAGGAGGGGGTGTAGCCGTACTCTATAAGAATACCCTAAATATTACCACAATTAATCTAGATACTCCCACTTTCAACAACTCTGAAATCCTCCTAGCTAAACTCAGACTTAGTAAGAAAAAGTCACTCAACATTGTCACATGCTATATGCCACCAGGCAGTAACATCCCAACCATGGAAGCCTTCCTACAATGGTCAAACCAAAACCTCCCTCAGGAAACCATTATACTCGGTGATTTCAACATAGATTGGAATACCTGCTCAACCTTAAACCCAGCCAACCATATTAACCTCTATAACTTTTCACAAGTTATCCAAAGTAGCACTAGACTAGGAACTCCTAAAACTCAAGAAAGCGTCCTAGACTGGGTATTAATTAACAGGACAAACACCCCATATGAGGCAGGTGTCCTTCCAGATACCCTCAGCAACCATCAAGCCATTTTTCTATTAAAACTCAAAACCCAATCCACCTCTAACTCCAGATCAATAACAACCCACAACACAAAAAACTTTGACCCCAACAAATTCAAACTCGAACTAAAACATTATAACTGGTGCATACTAAAGACCTTACCCCTACTAGAAGCTGTAAACAATTTCAACAACACCTTCTTAAGTATCCTAAATGCCCACGCCCCTCCCCATATCATTAAACTCAAAACTAAAACAGCCCCCTGGCTCAGCAAAGAGACTAAAAAGAGAATTTCAGAAAGGAACAAAGCTTGGCACACCTGGAGAGCCACTAAAACCCCAGCAGCTAAGGTACAATTCCAACAGCTCAGAAATTAAACAAAAAGGTCAGCCCTCCTAGATAAAAATAATTATTTCCTTGACCTACAAAACAAGCACCAAAACAACCCCAAGAAATTCTGGGAAGGAATAAACAACATGTTCCACCCTGGCCGCCCCTCCACCCCATCCTCTACGTCCGCTAATGAAATCACAAATATACCAGATGCATTTAACAAATATTTCATAAAGGCTATTGCTAACCTTGTTCAAATACAGCCAACAACTACTACCACGAATCACCCACAACCTGCAGATAGACCTAAAACCTCCTTCCTGTTTCTACCCATCCCAACCAACTATGTCAAAAAGTTACTACTTAAACTCAAACCTACCTCACTAGCAGCTGATAAACTCCCTGCTGAATTCTTTCAGCTGGCTGCTAATGAACTTGCCTTCCCCATATCTATCCTACTAAATAGATCTATCTCAGAAACCTCAATCCCCCCATCTGGAAAACCTGCTATATTATCCCCCTTCATAAAGGTGGAACCTCCACTGATTTCACCAACTTTCACCTCACAGCCATTCTGTCTCCTCTGGCCAAAATACTTGAGAAACGCATCCACAACCAACTCATGCCATACCTACTTAACAATCAACTGCTTTCTCCTACACAGCACATAGCACTACCACTGCCCTACTTTACTTCACAAACATGATCAATCAAAACAAACACATAGGCAAACTAATGTCTGCCATATTTCTGGACCTATCCAAGGCCTTTGATATGGTCAATCATGCCAAACTGTTACATGCCCTTGCTGACCTCAGTCTAAGTAACCAAACCCTAGCATGGTTTCAGAACTACCTACATGGGAGACAATAAGCACTGCGGTGGGTCACTAACTTATCCTCACTGCTACTCATCACCACAGGGGTCCCACAAGGATCCATTTTAAGTCCTCTCCTATTCTCCGTATTCACAAACAATCTTCACACTATTTGTCAAAATACAACAGTTATACAATATGCTGACAACTCTACACTTGTATGTTCAGCCAATGACTCCCAGACACTTCTCTCTATAACACAAGTCTTCCATACCACAGAAAACTGGTTTCTTAGCAAGCACCTAATTTTAAACCCCTCAAAAAACAAACTATTACTGTTCCCACCCATCAAAATTACCACAACACGCATTCCATTTAACATAATCTCCAGAGCTGGGACTATCATCTCCCCTGACACTCACACCAAATTGCTAGGAGTTACCATCGATAATAACCTCAAATTTGATCATCATATTAACCAAACCATTAAAAATATTCACAATAAAATGAACAGTCTATATAAAAATAAACCCTTCCTAACACAAACTGCTAGAATAACAATTGCGCAGACTCACCTTCTCTCAACACTATTCTATTCCTCACCCATACTCACCAACCTACCCAAAACCGAAATTGGCAAGCTCAAGACTTGCTATAATCAAATTGCAAAATTTGCAACAGGTGCCCACCTATCATGCCCACCACTGCCTATCCCTAAAGCAACATGACTGGATTGAATTCTCTAATCTCCTAAACTACTATCAACTATCCTTTGCTCACAACCTCCTATTATTCCCGGACAAAACCCCATCACTGGCTAATCTGCTAGTACCCCAAGCTAATACCAGACAACTTTGCTCTAGCAACAAAAGACTAATTAAGATTACAAAAAACAATAACACAGCAGGCGACTCCCTCTTCCCCAACTACATTGGCAAAATGTGGAACTCCCTCCCCACGTCTATTACCTCAGCTGTCTCAAAGGACACATGTAAAAAACTCTTAAAGGAACACCTCAAGCACTCATGGATCTGCACATGCTCACCACCTGGCTAAATCCCTCCCCCGACACCTTACACTCTATGTCCCTACATCAGTTACTCAAACTAACACCTCTTTTTCCTGCCTCTTGTACATATCCCAGCATCCTTTCAACCTTCCCTATTGCACCCCTACTACTTATTCTCACTTCCTAATATCCAGTTACAATTTCTTCCCCTCTTCCTACCTACCTACCAACTCCTTCACTATTCTATTCTACTCTACCTCACTAGTATGGACTAACTAAATCTTAAACTGAATACTTAAGTGTATCCTATCCAAAACTGTTAAACTTGAATCTTACTTTGCCTTAAACTGATCTATGTCAACCTTCATACCTGATATGTTAACTTGAACTAAGCATGAATAATACCTGTATGTTAACTTGAACTAAGCATGAATAATATGTTACTTAGCTATGTTAAGTCTGTTACTCTTTATGAATATGAACACCTCTGTATTGCTTGTAATGATTAGCTGAATTTTACTGTGGAGCTTTTCTCCCCGGGCCTCCGCTGAAAATGGACAATCATCCAGTCAGATTTTCCTGGTCAACAAATTTAAAATAAAATAAATATATATAATAATAATAAATAATAATACAAAATAAACTGGCCTGAGGCATCGGTGATGAGTCAAGCTAGAGCAAGACAAGCCTGAATAGCATAAAAGCTGTTATTAACAGACTAAGCACATGTTTAAGTGTTTCTTTCATGGAAATAACACACAAACTTGATACAAAAATGGCATTTGAGTAATAACCCAGTGTTAGACATAGTTCTCTTACAGCCCCCCTTGCTACCAGTGCCTTTGTTATTACGTTGTGTGTATATGTGTACGTGTTACATATGGTATCACAAGCAAAGATTCTGGAATAAGAATAGAATATTTTGCTGAAAAAAATATCTGATATCCAAAGTCACATTTGAAAAGACAATACAGTTGTAGATCATCAACAACTGACTTATTTCAGTGATATGCAGAAAGCACATGGATGTGCTGGGAATTGAAATCATGATTCCCAGGTTCACAAAACTGCTGTAAATAGAGATTAGATCACAATGCCTAATGTATTACAGCCCCACACACAAGACATCTGACTGCAGCACAGTAAAATCCTATCTTTGGAGTAGTTAATGCCAGTGACTCGACTGTTTGGGAAGCACTAAGAGATGTTTCACATTCCCTCCTTCCATTTTCTTTTAAATGTGAACTGAAAACATTTGTACCCATTTATAGTAATTCTGGATTTATTGTTCAGAAAAAGTAAAAGTAGATTTGTTAACTGAGGTGGGTGAGAGAGAGAGCATATGTTACCAGCCATGGCATGTTGCAATCTTTCTTTTCAGTTATCTGCTGAGTAACAGGAAATAACCACAAACAGCTCCCACATCGTATCACAAGGAAGTCATGCTGGTCACCTTGTTAGCCTTTACCCTACTATATTCCTAAATTAAAGTTAAAAGAATCCCTCTGCTAAACTGCATTAACCAACTCTTTTTATTAGCAATAGGTTTAATGTGACTTTGTGACTCATTTATCTTGACAACGCCACTGAAATATGTGATCATATTTTTATTGAACATTAGTAGTAGTAGTAACAATAGTATTATGTTGTTGAAAATGTAATAAGATGTCAAAATGTAGGATTCTGATGTCAGCAAGAATAATTATGGTTGGTATTTTTACTGTTGTTTCATAGTGGGATATAAACCTATGGAACTCCTACATTTTATTTATTTTACTTTAATTTACTTACTGATTGCTTCTCATTCTGGCTCTCTACCTGTTGTCCATCTGTACCTTGGCTATTTTTCTAGAAACATCTATACTAGAAAGGCTCTGATCCTGATGTAGATTATACAATCCCAAGGGAACTGGAATATGTGCCCAATGTCATAGTTATTACATTGGGAAAACATAAAGAGCCTTCAAAAAGAGAATTTATGAGCACTTAAACACAACTGAAACCAAAAATCAAAACAATGCACTTTATAGGCACACATTAAATTGTGACAAGTACAGAGGTTTTAAGTTTGTGATTTTGGATAAAGTTGACAAGGAAAATAGGAATGGTGTGTGGGAACTGGATCTGGAAAGGAAATAAGTGGAGTGGCAGTTAAGATGTAATGTCACCATTTTTCCAGGATTAAATGAACACACTTCTATTATGCCTGTGTTAAAAATAAAAGCATTGGATTTATAGGTTCATACGTTCATAGGTAGGTACTAGGCTATTGGCCCTAGGGCCTATATAAGCCTAGCCAAATGGTACCCCGGCTTTTGCCACCCAAGAAAATTATTTTCCTGTGCCCCTGTCAAGCAGAGCCACAGAAGTGATCCCCAGGGTGAATTTCCTATCTCCCATCCAATCATCAAGATTTTTCTTGAAGAGTGCTAATGAGGAGCTTTGTTTGATATAGATAGGTAGTTTGTTTCAAAGTATGGGAAGTCTCTGGGACAGGAGTCTATCCCTCCAGCATGTTCAGTTATTGTGGTGACAAGGTTTTGGTCCCTAGAGTGTATAGCTCGGAGGGATTGGGATTTCTTTAGGTGGAGCATGTCCAACAGCTCTGGGTTTGACATAGCTTCGTATGTTAGGCAGAGATCGCCTCTGAGCTGGCGATATGCGACAGAGTAAAGCTGGAGTTTTTTGAGACAGTCTGCATAGGGCATCTGTTTGAGGCCGGTAATCCTCTTTGTAAGTTATTTCTGTGTCCTTTCCAGTTGTTTTAGATGTCTTGTGAGGTACATACCAAAATGGGCGTTGTACTGTATAATGGGTCTAATGAGTGATGAGTAGAGGGGAACAATGACCTCTTTTTTTTCCTGGATGAGAAACCTTTTGTGATGAGGTATGCCACATAGAAGGATTTCCTGACTACTATGGCAATGTGATTATTAAAGGAGAGACTACTGTCCACCTGTGTCCCAAGGTCTCTTATCACACTTTCGGTGTTAAATGGACTAGCGCCTATGTGGTAGTTCATGGGTACAGAGATTTTACCAAAAGGGATGACAATGCACTTTTTGGCATTGAGCTTGAGGCCTTGGCTGTGACACCAGGCATCTTTCTCAGTGAGGCCCTTTTGTAGGATGTCCACATCATTAGGAGTTTTGATTATGGCTCCTAGTTTGCAGTCATCTGTGAACTTTGTTAGCCAAAGACCTTCTGTGTTAACCTGTACTTCAGAGAAGTAGATACCAAACAGGAGAGGACGTAGGACTAAACCCTGTGATACTCCACTTGTCACTGGTCTGAAGTTGGATTTAGAGTCTGCTACTTTCACAGTGTGGGGTCTGTCAATGAGTCAGTTGGCAACCCATCTTGTGACATAGGGATTTATTCCTAGTTTAATGAGTTTATCTATAATTCCAGAGTGGGGGATGGTGTTGAAAGCCTTGGCGAGATCTAGATAGGCTGTGTGAACCACCTTACCTTCATCTACGGCTTTGGTGACCTCTTCAAATAAGTCTATCAGGTTTACGAGACATGATCTGCCTTTTACAAACCTGAACTGGGTAGAGTCCAGAGTTTGGAGATTACCAATGTCATTGTTTATAATTTCCATGATGATACGTTCCACAGCCTTGCAGACCAGGCTCATCAGGCTAATGGGGCAGTAGGTCCCGGGGTCCATGGTGGTTCCCCCATTGTGGAGTGGGATAACCATTGCTGTGCGCCATTCACTGGGCAAAAAGCCTGAGGTGAAGCTATAACTGAACATGGTACTTAGGTGGGGTGCCAGTTCATTCTGTAGTTCATGTAGAACGCAGCCTGGGATGTTGTCAGGTCCCATGGATGCTGTGTTCTTGGCTTTGGAGAGTGTGTTTTATACCTGTGCAGCCGTTATTACAGGAACTTTGCATTCTTCCGGTATAGAGATGGGCCCTTTAGGGGATGAGAGAGGGGTAAACTTAGCACTGAACCTATCTGCCAGGATGTTGGCAATATCAGTTGGTTCTGTATATTTAGTGCTATTGTGCTGTAACTCAGGGCAGATCTGAGTGTTGCCATTAAGATTCTTGACATAGCTATAGAATGCTTTGTGGTTGTCTTTAGAATCAGTAGTGATTTTGTTTTTGTAACTAGCTTTGGAGGATTTTATGAGGGATCTCAGCTTCTTACTGAGGCTGACCACGGAGTTCCTCCAGTCATGGGATTTTACTCTTTTTTGCAACAGTTTCTTTCTTCTGTTGTAGAGTTTGTTTATAGCAGGGGACCATCAGATTGGCTTCCTTTTTTTGGAGGATAGCATCTTGGTTCTGTTAGGGATTGCACGATCCATGCACTCGTGTAAGTGCTTAATAAGTGCAGTTATATAGGATTCAGCAGTCGTACCTCTGTTGTCCGTCAGCATGGGTGTCGTGAAGTTTGCCACGTCTGTCTTAAGAAGTGTGAAGTTGGCTTTGGAGAAATTTTTTACGGTGATTTCCCTAATGGGGGTTGGGGGTGGGATGTGGATGTCTATGGTGATTTGCTTGTGGTCGGATCTGACCAACGAGGAATTGACCTCTGGTGTGGAACACTGACTGCCCATGTTGGTAATGACCAGGTCTAGAATATTGCTGCCCCTGGTGGGGGTGTGAATAAGTTGATCTAAGGCGTTGGAATTTATGAATTCCAGAAAATGTTGAGCACAAGAGTTGGTACATGAGTAATTTTCCCAGTTAATGGTGGGGTAGTTGAAATCGCCCATTATGTGTTAGGTTGTACCCTAATATTTTCCAGTGTATCAAGAAATGAGGAGTGGAAATACTGGGGCATGGTGGGGGATCTGTAGCAAGCTACAATATGGATTGTGGTCTTGCCCAGAGTTAGTTGCACTTGGATAATCTCGGATGCATTATGTTGAGCAACTAGCCTGGAGGTGTGGATATCCTTAATGAATATGGACACACCTCCACTTTTAGTGCTTCAGTCCAGGTTAGGTGGCCGAAAGGTGTGGTATGAATTATCGCCTGATAATGCAGGGGTGCTCTCTGGAGTCTTGAACCAGGTCTCTGTCACTGCACAGATGCCGATGTTCTCCATTTTAAAGAGTGCCTCGAGTGAGTGCATTTTGAGGTTTAGACTTCTAGTATTAAGTAGCATTACCCTCAGATTTTGCTTGCTTGTACCTATTACGGTGGTGAATTTGTCATTTGAATCTTGCCTAAAAAAGGCACTATAGTGGTGGCAAGAGCCTTAGCCAGTATCCAGAATCCCAAGGGCGACAGGTGCAGGCCATCTCTGACAAAGCATCGTGGTTTGTCGCTCGTGTCATCCCAGGCAGACAGATACGGGATCCCCTTAGAATGACATGAGAATTGTATGGAGTGTTACATTAAGTGCCTTACTGAATATGGTTCAAACACTTGTAAAAAATTATTCATGAAAGGTTTATTTAAAATTTTCCAATAATGATGAAACTTTCATAAAAAATAATAGTTTTATGTTTTAGATTCATAAGATTATTGTTTCAAAAGTTTTGGATTTTAAAACACGAATGTTTAATTTAAGAACATATTTCCAAACAGTGTGCCTGTAACTACACCATTCTGGAAAAGCTGACTTTGGAAGCTAAGCAGCGCTGGGCCTTGTTAGTTCTTAGATGGGAGACCAGCTAGTAACACTAGGAGTTTTATTTATTTATAAGTTTTGTAGTAGTACATTGTTTTAAAGTGCTTTTAGGAGTATTTATTACACAGTGACGAAGAAGTGTTTTGCAAAATATTATTTGGTCTCTCTCTCACACACACACACACACACACACACACACACACACACACACACACACACACACATATATATATATATATATATATACATATATATATTTTTTTTATACGTATTGTTTTATTTTTATTTTTGTATTAATTCATTTATGCAATTTATGCACATTTTTAATGTACCTTTAAGAAACAATAGACCATGAAATGATTATTTATTTAAGTCTTATTAACCATAGGGTATTAAAAAGGGATGAGAGCTAAAAGGTAGCAGGTTCTGAAGAAGTCCAAATGTTTTGTTAGGATGAAAGTGCTAAACCTGCTCTCATGTATTGTTTTGTTTTTTGGTGGTGTAAATAATAAAGTTCTGTTTTAATGGACTTTGGATCATTCGTTGGTGTATTTCCTTTCATCTCTCGTGGATTTCTAACATATTCCATTTGCATGGGAATGTAACAATAGCTGGTTTCTTTTTGTGGCTACTACATTGGACTTGATTTAAGATTCAGTCTTGGTTTACAGTGAGTCTATTCTGAAGACAATTTCTGTTTATATGTACTTGTTTGTCTTTTCGGCTTTTCCCAGTTAGGGGTCGCTACAGCGGAACTCGGGTCCGCTAATGATTGGCAGTCGATTTTTATGGTGCCGAGTTGCCAGCCCAACCTTCACCAGGGCTTGCCCATTCACGTATGCCTTTTGGAGGCCACTTGGCCATGGGGAGGACATGCAGACTCCACACAGAAGGCACTTCAGCCGAGAATCGAACAGGAGAACCTCTTGCTGTGAGGCAACAATGCAACCGCTGTACTACCGCGGACACATCTGTTTTATATGTACTATTGAAGCAATTTGTTTGCCATTTGCTGCTCAAACACTGTGAACTGTTTTTAGTTTTTATTGGTTTATTTTTGTTTTCATGGAGGTTCTTCTTTTAGATTCACTCCTGTACAAAACACCAGCCCAAAACAGACTCAGTAGACATGATTTCAGGAAAATGCATCTGTTTTCCTAATCTGCAAGCGAGTGTGGTATGAGACAAAAATCTTGGAAGGAATTCAGAAAACAATACTGAATGAAAGCATCATATGGCCATGACAGGGAGTTTACAATTTGGCAGTTCAGCACAGTGGATTAATGTTACAAGCTGCTAAGAAGCTGCATTTTGTAATCCTGGGCTTCCATTCATAGGTTCATAGGGTAGGTAGTTAGGTATAGGCTATCCCTAAGGCATTTATAAGCCTAGCCTATTATATTGTGGCTTATTACGCCCTATTATATGAAAAAATACTGTGCCCATTAGTGTTTTGTGCCTCTGTCCAGCAGTGACAGAGATGATTCCCGGGTAACTCTACGCATCTCCCATCCACAGGTCTAGATTTCTCATCCTTTTGGTGAGTGTCAAAGAAAGGCCACTGTGTCCCCAGAGTCCCTTCTGAATCAGTGTCCCGATGCACTTTCCACTATGGCTCTAGTTTGCAGTCATCTGCAAACTTTGTCAGCAACCTCTTTCACTGTCCCTTAAGCCAGTAAGTTTTATCTTTGAAATAGTTTGTTGGGTTTTAATTTGTGGTAAGTTTTCTATAAGCTACGGTTGGGTTGTTACAGGCTTAAAGTGGGGTTTGGTGCCTCATCAACTGCCTGACTGACTCTTTCAAGGCATCACCTGCTTCCTGTTTCATTCGCTCAAAAACAGGGGTCAAAAGTTGCCTTGACTGTCCAATTCCACAAAGTCCCCATATCAGAAAGTCCCTCAATCTCTAAGTTTGCAGACTAGACTTGATTAAGAAGACTTATTATCCTCTCCGACTTGCTTGCGCCTAGTCCTTTGTAAGTGGTAGGTGAGTACCACACCCTCTCCACGTGTTTGTGACGCTGCCCTTTGGCCATTTTTATCTGCCATCCTGAGCTGTTGTAAATCCTACCTTAATTGTGTGCTGGCTTTGCCTCATTTAGGGCAGTTTAATTTACAGGCTTAGGCGTGGTATAGCGGTCCCATTGATGCTGGTGTTTTTTGCTTTAGTTTAGAGCAGCTTAGAGGCAGCAATTTCGGAGGAGGCTACACTCGGGCTCCGTAGTTAGTTATCTTTAGGGGAGAGGGGTGAAGTTTGCACTGAACCTGTCTGCCAGTATGTTGGCAATGTCTGTGGGTTGGTGGATTTTGTGATTTTTTTATCATTTTGCTGAGCATATGTCATAGGTTCCAGTTTCCCTTCAGGTTCCTAACAAAAAAGGCCTTATTTATGATTGTTGAATGAATCATGGCAATTTTCTCTCAAAAATGGCCTTATGATTTTTTATGAGTGCTTTTTTTTTACTAATAATGATCAGGGTGACTATCCCTTTTTATTTTTTTTTTCTAATTCTATCATGTAATCTTTCTCTTATTGTAAAGTGTGTTAATGGTGGGTCCCCCCCAGAGGGCGCTTTTTTGTTTGTGGAAAGAGTTTTGTTTTATTTGGGGATTGCCTGATCCATGCAGTCCTGGAGGTGTTCATAGAATTGTAAGGTAAGGGCTTCTTAGAGGTTGTTGTGGTTTCCTCTCAGACTCCTTGGCCTTACCATACACCAGTCTTAGTAGTGTGAAGTGTGAAGTTTGCTTTAGAGAAGTTCTTCACTTTGGTCTTTTTGGGGGGGGGGGGGCGGGATGTGGATTGAGATTAGTTTATGATCAGATCTCACCACAATGGGGATATACTTCCGTGTGTGGAGCATTTTGTCGCCATGTTTGTGACAATGAGATCTAGTATATTTTCTCCTCTCGTGGGAAGTCTCTACTTGCCTACTGCATGAGTCAGAGCAAGTCATTTAGCCTAAGTACTCCTGGGATACTGCTGAGATACTCCTGAAAAGAGTCAATTAGGCCAAGTACAGTTATTCGGTTAATAAAGCAAATAAAATAAAATAAAAACATGATTCCCACAAATAGGCACAAAAAGAAACCATGGACCTGAAACCTAAATAGCAACTAAAATTATCACTAAATGTTTCTAAAACCTGTAAGCGTACATCTGATTCAAGAAGCACATAGCAAAACTGTGAATATTGACTTTTATCTGTGGCATGTTGCTACAAAAAATAGAAAAGATATGGGCCAGATTCAATAAAGCCTACACTAAGTGTACATGATGTGCATTCAAGAACATTCTTATCACATTTTTTGTGCTTTCTAGTCAGTCAGAAAGATTACACTAAGTGTACACACAGTCTACACTTTGTTGTAACCTTTATGAATCCCTGTCAGTGTTTAAAGCTGCAAGAATATCAGCAGGAAAACTAAAATTAGGAGGAACAAGGTGTGAGTTATGTCTGTGTTGTCTGTTCACTCAGAATGGTGTACACTTAGTGTAGGTGTTATTGAATCCCGGGGAACATTTATATTTTGTTTTTTAATAGAGTGAGTCTCACAGATGTGGATGAAGTACTACAAAACTATTTGCTAGCTAGAACAGATACCTAGATGGAATAAATATAGTTTAACACTGAAGAAGAAACACTGATTGAGAGATTGCCACAAATGACTGCATTAGACTTAAAAGAAAGAGATTTATTCCATGGCATACTGCATAATTCTGAGACAGTCATTTTATTACACTGGTCCGTGAGTGGGTCTTGAATGGTTAAAAAAAATGTATTATTATGGTTATCTCATGAAACAGCAAATACGGTTTTGAGCAAAGAAAAAAATGTGATCTTTTAAGACAGAAAACAAAAGCACCAAAAACCAAACCAAAAGAAAAACAGTATTTTATGCAGGGGGTGGGGGATTGCCACCCTGCACCTACCACACTCTTGCTAATTATATATCAAATCTGAGATTGTCACACAACTGTGGGGAAAATGCAAATTCCGACACTTCGCCATACAGCCCAGCAGCCAGAAAAAAAAATATTTTTTAAGCACTGCTTGTACCAATTGCAACTATATATATATATATATATATATATATATATATATATATATATATATATATATATATTTATATACACACACACACACACACACACACACACACACACACACACACACACACACACACACACGCCTCTCTGTCTCTCTGTCTCTCTCTCTATAATATATAGAGAGCTATCTAGCTGCATATCTATAGCAGTGTTTGAGAGTCCAGTTGAGTTAGGAGGGTTTCTTTGTGAAGAAGATGTACTAAGACTAGAGTGGTTAGCCCCAAAATGGAAAGTCTTTGTGCTGAGTTGTAGAACTGACAGTGGGAATGCTGCTGGCTTGACCTTTGAATCATTAACTTTTGTGAAGGAATGGTATGTCAGAGACATTAGCCCTTGATCTAGCAGCTAGTACCCTTGGCCCCTATCTAGTAGAGCTGTTGGTATGATCCCTGGTGTGAACTTTCTGTTACCCATCCACTCGTCAAGGTTCCTCTTGAAGAGTGATAGTGAGGGACTCTATCTTATGTGGATCGGGACCTTGTTCCATAGCGAGGGAAGTCTTTGCGAAGGGAATCTATCCCTCCAGCATGTTCTATTCATTGTTGTGCTGAGGTTTATATCCCTAGAGCATGTAGCTCGAGTGGATTTGGTTTTCCTAAGATGTAGCATGTTCAGCAGTTCTGGGTTGGACATGGCTCTGTATGTTAGACAGAGATCACCTCTGAGAAGGTGGTATGCAACAGAGAAAAGCCTTAGTTGTTTCAATTGTGCTGCATAGGGCAACTGTTTGAGGCCAGTAATCCTCTTAGTGAGGTACCTCTGTGGTCTCTCCAGCTGCTGGAGATGCCTAGCCAGGTACATTCCAATTGGTGCATTGTACTCAATAATGGGTCTGATGAGGGAAGAGTAGAGGGGCACCACTACATCCTTAGATCTTGATGCAAACCCTTTCGTAATCAGATGGGTCACATAGAAGGATTTTCTAACCACCTTGGCAACATGGTTATCAAAGGAAAGCTGACTATCTACTTGGGTCCCTAGATCCCTTATTACTACTTCAGATTTCAGGGGGTTACCTCCTAATGTGGTAGTTCGCTGGTACTCTGTTTTTTCCAAAGGGGATTACTACACATTTTTTAGCATTTAGCTTGAGACCATGGCTTTGACATCATGCATCAGTCTCATTAAGGCCCTTCTGGAGGATATCCATGAAGGCCGGAGACTCTATTATAGCACCCAGTTTGCAGTCGTCCTCAAACTTGGTCAGCCACAGCCCTTCAGTGCTTGTCTGTACTTTTGAGAAGTATATGCCAAACAGGAGGGGTCCCAGGACAGAGCCCTGAGGCATACCACTCGTTACTGGTCTGGATTCGGACATAGATCCCGCTACTCTTACTTTGTGGGATCTGTCTGAGAGCCAGTTTGCGATCCATCTTGTGACGTAAGGGTTTATGCCCAGGTTGGTGAGTTTATCAATAATACCCGAATGGGGAATGGTGTCAAATGCTTTAGCAAGGTCAAGGTAAGCCATGTGTACCTCCTTTCCCTTATCCATAGCCTGAGTAACTGTCTCAAAGAAGTCCACCAGGTTCAGGAGGCATGATCTGCCCTTGGTGAAGCTGAACTGTGTGGGGTCAAGTGTTTGGAGGTTCCCCAATCTCTCCATTTATGAGTTCCATAATGATTCGCTCCATTGCCTTATAGATCAGACTGGTCAGGCTTATTGGTCGGTAGTTCCCAGGGTCAGTTGTGGGACCACCCTTGTGCAGCGGACCCACCATTGCTGTGTGCCACTCTATGGGCACATATCCTGTCCAGAGGCTGAGACTGAACAGGGTATTGAGATGCAGGGTTAATTCATTTTGGAGCTCGCATATGACACAGCCCGGGACACCATCTGGTCCCATGGAGGCAGTGTTTTTAGCTTTAGATAGAGCCTTATTAACCAACGTATCAGTAATAATTGGAGTTACACAATCCCCTGGAATAGTAATAGGCCCTGTAGGTACTGAGGGGGGGGGGGGGATTTGCACTGAACTTGTCAGCCAAGATGTTGGCAATGTCAGTGGGGTCAGTGTATTTTGTTCCATTTTGTACTAGCTCAGAACAGACCTGAGCGTTGCCATTTAGGTTTCTGATGTAACCATAGAAGGCCTTATGGTTATCCTTGGCATCCTTGGCAACTTTCTTTTCGAAATTGACTTTAGTTGACTTGATGAGGGCCCTCAATTTCTTACTAAAGCTGATCAGGGAAGATTTTTCTACTTGAGATTTGGCCTTTTTTTTGTATAAGTCTCCTCCTTTTATTGTATAGTTTGCTTATGGCCGGGGTCCACCAGACTGGTTTCTTCTTGCTTGAGGAAGGAGTCTTGGTTTTATTTGGGATAGCACGGTCCATGCAATACTGAAGATGTATATAAAGTGCCTTGGTGTAGGATTCTGCATCCTGGATATCATTATCCTTCTGCAAGGGATAGTGAAGCTTTCCACTTCAGGATGCAAGTAGTTTGAAGTTTGCTTTGGAAAGGTTTTTTACAATGGTTTCTTTGACTGGGGGAGGTGGAGGGGTGAGGATTTCTAGGGTTATCAGTTTGTGGACTGATCTGACCAGAGAGGGAGTGATAACGGGTGTGGGGTACAATGGGCACCCATATTTGTGATGAATAAATCCAATATGTTGTCCCCTCTAGTGGGAGAACATACCAGTTGTTCAAGGGCATTTGAATTTATAAATTCTATGAACCGCTGAGCATAGGAGTTAGAACTTTGGTAGTTCGCCCAGTCTATACCAGGGTAGTTGAAATCACCCAAAATTATGGTGTTGGGTAGGACCTTTATATTTTCCAATGCTGCAAGGAATGCTGAGTGAGCATCTTGGGACATGGTGGGTGATCTATAACAGGCTACGACTTGAAATGTGGTTTTTCCTGCTGATAGTTGTGCATGGATGATCTCTGGGGCATCATGCTGCGCCACTAACCTAGAGATGTGGGTATCCTTGATGAATATGGATACACCTCCACCCTTTGTACTGTGATCCGGTAACTGAGGCCGGAAGGTATGATATGAATTGTAACCTGGTAGTGTTGGGGTGCTCTCTGGAGCCTTGAACCAGGTTTCTGTCACTGCACAAACATCGATTTTCTCCATACTGAGGAGTGGCTCGAGTGTGTGCATTTTGAGGTTGAGACTTCTGGAGTTGAGTAGCATTACCCTTAGTTTTTGGTTACCTGTGCTGGTTATGGTGGTTGGTTTGTCCTTTGAGCCTTGCCTAAAAAAGGCACTATGGGGACGGCAAGAGCCTTGGCCAGTATTCTAAAGCCTAGGGGTGACAGGTGCAAACCATCTTTGGCGAAACAGTGAGGCTTGTCTATCATGTCATCCCAGGCAGAAAGACACTGGATCCCCTTAGAATGACACCAGAAGCTTAGTCAATTGTTGAAATTGATCATTTTGTCTTTGTATTGTGGTATCATTCTAGGTGAAGGTAGTATGCTACTCAAGGTCAGGGTCATATCAGCTTGGGCTACATGATCAGAGAGCTCCTCAATGTCTCTTTTCATGTAGTCCAGGGAGGTGCGTCTTAGATCATTCACATCAACATGTACAATGACAGCGTCATACTTGTACTTGTTCTGGAGTGACCTAAGTGCCTGTGTTATGTGGCGGATCCTAGCACCCGACAGGCAGCTGACAGTAACCCTCTCCTTGTTCAGCCTGGTGAGTGAATCATCTTTGTGCCTTACTATAGAGTCTCCTATTACTAACGTGTTGGGTATGGTGTTTTGCCTTAGGGGCTGTCGTGAGGCACACTGCTGAGGTGAATTATGTGTTTTCTGGCTTGTGTATGGAGGTGCAGGTTGTTTGCTTGTCTGCTTTGGAGGGCACTGTTTCTTTTTCATATTGGTACCTAGTGCCTCCGAATATGTTTTTGTGTATTTATGTGTATGTTTTGCCGGTGCTTGTTTTGTAGGTCCATGTGTGACTGGTGGTGTGATGCTAGTGTGTCTCTTCTCCTCTTGACTGTCTGTTACAGTCATGGGTTGAGAGCACTTAGCCTCCAGTCTGGCTGTGTATTTGCATCTCTCACAAGTGTTTGTGTCTAGAAGTAAGAGGAGAGGGTTGTCTGTATACATAAGACAGTTGTGACATTGCCTCAGGATGCCCAATTCCACCAGATGTACTGGAGAGTACACCTGAAGCTGACCTCTGGACATGTTTGGAAAAGTAAATTTCACTTGTCTTGCGGACAATCAAGGGTCTTATGCTGTATTATAATAGTGCTGTCTAGGAGATATGGAAAATCATAGTGCTGTCTAGGAGATTTGGACAAGTGCTGATTTGGGTTATGCAAGTGCTGCAGTAAGAGCAGTTGATCTGAAGCACTTGAGTTGAGGCTTGCATAGTTCTAAGGGAAAATTTGCAGCACAGACTTTGTGGAGCCAGGAATAGTATACCCCAGCTAACCAGAGCTGCCCGATGCTGCTCTGTGCTCAAGACCGCGCAAAAAGAGAGTTGCAGGGTTTTAAGAGAGAGAGATCAAGGAGTTTGGAATTGACCCAAAATGGCCAATAAAACTACAGTTTCTAGGCAGTAACCACTCCTAGAGGGACAGGCAGGCTGCTCAGTGCTAACCACTGCCACTGGTGAACACAGAGACTTCCCTTTGTGATTAGGTGGAACACATAGAAGGATTTTCTAACCACCTTGGCAATATGATTATCAAAGGAGATAATAGTATCTACTTGGGTCCCCAGATCCCTTATTGCATTTAACATTATTACATGTAACATACAGGTAACAGGGAATGATAATATTTTTCTATCAGAAAGCCTTCAGCCTACAGAAAAAGGCATCATTTTTCCAAAAGAGAAGGTAGAATAAGTGGCAAGGGACAGGTGAAAAGGAAGAAATCAACATTGAACATGGAAGGATTGAAAAACATTACTGTAAGAAAAAAGAAGAGAAAGATGCTGACTACATGGCTCAAGCTGTGGATTTACAATGCCAGATGGATGAGAATTTAATACACAATGAAAACAGTGGGATTAATAAGACTAATGATGATGAAGATCTATCCTTCGTAACAATTGACAGAGCAGATATTACTGTATTAGAAGCTGAATATTCTTCAGAGGTGGTCAGCAAAGATGTTCTTGCAATTGGAGATTCATTTATTAGAGGAAGTGATACTTATATTTGCAGAGAAGATAATGAACAATGAATAGTGTTATGCTTGTCAGGAGCAAAAATAGAAGATGTGAGACAAGCCTTGGAATGCCTTAATGTAAAGAAGTACAGATCCGTTTTTATTCATGTCAGTACAAATGATGTCATCCACAAGGATTCTCTGACTGTTAGTAGGGAACTGACAGCCCTGTTAGACAGTACAGCAGTACTGGTGTTAAGACATATTTTTTACAAATCTCCTATAGAAAGAATAATCATGTCACCATGAATGAAAATATTTTTGGGGTAAGTACCTACATGGAAAAAATGTCCTGTTTTAAAAAATGGAAATGTGTAGAAATGTGTAAAGCATCCAAGCCTAGTTTTGGGCACACGTGTTCAGACAGGATGGTGGGCATTTGTCAAGATCGGGGAGGAGAACGTTTGCAGCAGATATTTTGCAATATTTGACAAACACTAGGCAGGATTTTTGCCGGGTCAAATATTTAACATTTCACAGATATCAACATTTGATGCATCTGTGATGGTTGTTAATGCTGGGAGCATTAATAATAACAGTTTCTTTACTGGAAAATTTGCTACAGTCCCACAAGATTGCTGTTGTTTTTGTTTGAGAAACAAGTTTACAGAACAATGACTGGAAACCAGTTCTGTTGGTGTATAAATGTTTTTACTGTAACAGACATTGTAAAAATGAGATGGAGGCATTATGATAAGGAATAATGATTGTTATGAGACCTGTGATTATTACATGTTCAGTGATAACACCAGTACTATAGACTGTGTAACTATGACAATAAAGACAACCCTGGAACATATAACAATTGTTGGAGTGTATAGACCACCAAGTTAAGTGCAAATGACCTAGAGGAATTCATACATTTCTTGCATGAAACACAGGGAGGAAGAATAATATCAGCTGGGACCTGGGGACTTAAATTTACCAGAAACAGACTGGAATAATATTGATTCAACAAGTAAGTTTAGGAAATTATTCACAACGTATATTCTGGACCAACAACTGCTTCAAATTGTAAAAAAGAACTACCAGGTGATAGAACATACTAGACATTGTTTGTGTTCCTAAATAAATTATTGTTATATCAAGTCAAGTTTTACCACCATTGATGTGCAGTGATCATGGGGTTATAACGGTTAATTTATTGCTACATAATTCTATCAAACTAAAATCTAAACCAATGCACAGAAGGTTAATTACAGATTATATAGAAGCAAAACAGTCACTACGTAAAACTAACTGGAGTGATGTGTTCAGTGGAAAAACTGCAGATGGAATCTGGAAGATTTTGAAAGAGAATTTGTTTGAGTGCAAAAAAATAAAAAAAATGTTTAACATCAGGATCTAGGCATACAACTTCAGGGGGATATATTTATATAAAAACAAAGTATCTGATTAAAATCATCATCATCATCATCTTTTGGCTGTTTCTGTTAGGGGTCGCCACAGCGGATCATCTCTTTCCATTTCTTACTATCCTCTGCATCTTGCTCTGTCACACCAACCGCCTGCATGTCCTCTCTCACCACGTCCATAAACCTTATCATAGGCCTTCCTCTTTTCCTCTTACCTGGCAGCTCCATCCTTAGCATCTTTTTCCCAATATACCCAGCATCCCTCCTCAGCACATGTCCAAACCAACCCAATCTCATTTCTCTTGCCTTGTCTCCAAACTGTCCAACATGAGCTGACCCTCTAATATACTGATTCCTAATCCTATCCATCCTAGTCACACCGAGTGCAAATCTTAACATCTTTAACTCTGCCACATCCAGCTCTGACTCCTGCCTTTTTGTCAATGCCACTGTCTCCAACCCATATAACATATCTGGTCTCACTACTGTCTTGTAGACCTTCCCTTTCACTCTTACTGGTACCCATCTTTTCACAAATCACTCCTGACACTCTTCTCCACCCATTCCACCCTGCCTGTACTCTCTTCTTCACCTCTCTTCCACACTCACCATTACTCTGAACTGTTGATTCCAAGTACTTAAACTCGTCCACCTTTACCAACTCTACTCCCTGCATCCTCACCATTCCTCTACCCTTCCATTTACACACATATATTCTGTCTTAGCCCTGGTGACCTTCATTCCTCTGCTCTCTAGAGCATATCTCCACCTCTCCAGAGTCTCCTCAACCTGATTCCTACTCTCACTGCATACATAGTCCACGGGGCCTCCTGTCTGATCTCATCTGTCAACCTGTCCATCACCACTGCAAATAAGAAAGGGCTCAGAGCTGATCCTTGATGTAACCCCACCTCCACCTTAAACGAATCTGTCACTCCCACTGCAGTCCTTACCACTGTCACAGTACCCTCGTACATATCCTGTACCACTCTTACATACTTCTCTGCCACTCCCGACTTCCTCATACAATACCACAACTCTTCTCTTGGCACCCTGTCATATGCTTTCTCCAAGTCTACAAAGACACAATGCAACTCCTTCTGACCTTCTCTGTATTTCTCCAATAACACTCTCAGAGCAAACATCGCATCTGTAGTGCTATTTCCTGGCATGAAACCATACAGCTGATCACTAATCATCACCTCCCTTCTTAACCTAGCTTCTACTACTCTCTCCCATAAATTCAAGCTGTGACTGATCTATTTTATCCCTCTGTAGTTACTGCAGCTCTGCACATCACTCTTATTCTTAAAGATAGGTACCAAAACACTTTTTCTCCACTTCTCAGGCATCCTCTGACTTTCCAAAATTTCATTAAACAATCTAGTTAAAAATTCCACTGCCATTTCTCCTAAGCACCTCCAAGCTTCCATTGGGATGTCATCCTTTCCATTCTTCATCCTCTTCTTAGCTGTCCTTACTTCCTCCTTGCTAATCTGTTTCACTTCCTGATTCACTATCCCCACATCATCCAACCTTCTCTCTCTCTCTCATTCTCTTCATTCATCAGCCTCTCAAAATACTCTTTCCATCTGCTCAACACACTCGCCTCTCTTGTGAGTACCTTTCCCCTCACTATCCTTTATCACCCTTACTTGCTGCACATCTTTCCCAGCTCTGTCCCTCTGTCTAGCCAATCAGTACAGGTCCTTTTCTCCCTCTTTAGTGTCCAATCTCTCATACAACTGTCCATATGCCTTATCCTTAGCTTTTGCCACCTCTCTCTTTGCCATGCGCCTCATCTCCTTATACTCATGTCTACTTTCTTCATCTCTTTGACAATCCCACTTCTTCTTCCCCAGCCTCTTCCTCTGTATACTCTCTTGTACTTCCTCATTCCACCACCAGGTCTCCTTGTCCTCCTTCCTCTGTCCAGATGTCACACCAAGCACCTTTCTAGCAGTCTCCCTTACTAGTTCTGCTGTAGTTACCCAGCTATTCGGTAACTCTCCACTGCCTCCCAGTGCCTGTCTTAACTCTTCCCTAAACTCCACTTCACAATCACCCTTTTTTAACTTCCACCATTTAATCCTTGGCACTGCTTTCACACTCCTCCTCCTCTTCTTGATCACCAACATCATCCTACAGATGATCATTCTATGCTGCTTAACTACACTTTCCCCTGCCACCACTTTACAGTCTCCAATCTCCTTCAGACTGGCCCTCCTACATAGGATATAATCCACATGTGTGCATCTTCCTCCACTCTTGTACATCACCCTATGCTCCTCCCTCTTCTTAAAATATGTATTCACCACAGCCATGTCCATCCTTTTCGCAAAATCCACAATCATCTGACCGTCTGCATTCTTCTCCTTAACACCATACCTACCCATCACTTCCTCATCCCCTCTGTTCACTTCACCAATATGCCCATTAAAGTCCCCTCCAATCACTAGTCTCTCACCCTTGGGTACACTCACCACAACTTCATGCAACTCATATAAATATGGGGAGATTTCTCACGATTGGAGACATGCGCTTATTAAACCTGTCTTTAAGGGAAAGGGGAGTAGGACAAACCCAGAGTCATATAGACCCTTAAGTCAACTTTCATGTTGTGGAAAAATAATAATGTCCACTATTTCTTTCTTGAGGGACTACTCATGGGACAACAAAATTGCCCTGCTTAGCTTGTCTGCTATCATGTTGGATTTCCCCAGCATGTGCGATGCCAACCAAAAAAACTGGGTGGAAACAGTCCACTGCCATACTCTGAGAGCCTCGCAACAAAGGGGGTAAGACCTGGTTTCTCCTTGTTTGTTCAAATACCAGACCACTGACATGTTGTCTGTCTGAATCGCAATTGTACCCAGAGGAAGAGAGTCCTGAAATTACTGCAACGCCAAAAGTACTGCTCTCATCTCCAGGACATTGATATGCAGATGTGTCTCTTGATCAGTCCATGTGCCTTGGGTTGTCTTTCCCTGAAAATGCCCCCCCACCCCCACACACACACACCCTATTAGGGAAGTGTCCATGGTCACTGTGGCTGCTGGAGGGGGTAGCACAAATGGGCATGCTATCGTGACATGAAGTGAGGTCAACCACCACTGAAGATCCTTTTTGCAAGAATTTGTGATCATTATCGTGTGAGACATGGGAAGCTCTTGGTAAGACCATTGAGTGAACAACAGCCATTGTAGTATTCGGATGTGCATACGAGCTAGTGGTATGGCAAGAATTGCTGCTGCCATCATGACTAACAATTTCAGAACTTCTGATGCTGATGATCTGTCTTTGGATATCAGAACGCTGACATGCTGACGAAGAAGAAAGACTCTTTCTATTGGAAGCCTTAGTGTGGTGTTGGTGGTGGTGTCCAGTTCTGCCCCGATAAAAATGATATGCTGCGATGGCGACAAGGCAAATTTTTCTGAGTTGATTGTAATGCCCAGTTGATTGCAGAGTGACAGAGTGGACTCCCAGGCCTGAATGAGTTGATGCCTGGTGGTGGTGGTAAGGAGCCAATCATCTAGGTACAGAAAAACCTGGAATCCTAGATGCCTCAGGTGAGCCGTGATCACTGCCATGCATTTGGTGAACACTCTGGGGGTTGTAGAGAGACCAAAGGGTAGGGCTTGAAACTGGTAATGATTGGCTCCCAGCCAGAAGCGCAGATGATCCCTGGATGGCCTGGCCATTTTTATGTGGTAGTACGCATCTTTGAGATCTATCGATCACATCCAATTGTCTTTCCCTAAGAAGGGAAGTATAGACTGAAGAGTGACCATCCAGAACTTCTCTTTCTTTATATATATATGTTCAGTCTGCTGAGGTCCAATATGGGTCTCCAGTCCCCCGTCTTTTTTGGAACCAAGAAGAATCTTGAGTAAGTTCCAGATCCTGTCTGGTCTGTTGGGACTGGTTGGATGACTCTTTTTCTTAGCAATGTTTGGACCTCTATTGTTGCCTGTTCCCTGTAACTGGGTGGAACGTCCAGGATTTTTCTTACGGGTGGAGGGGGTGTGGCGAATGGTATGAAGTAACCTCTGGAAATGATACTTTGTACCCAGCTGTCTTTTCTTATTTTGAGCCAGACATCTGGAGACAAAGATAAGCGACCCCCGACTGCCTCCAGAGTAGGACAGTCAGGCCTCCTTTCAGGAGTGCTGGTAGGGCTTCCCAGAGAAGTGATCTCTGTTGCCCTGGTGTTGCAGACCCCATCTGCCGCGAGGGCGGCGTCTTCCATTATTGCCTCCTCCTCACTTCTGGAGGGGGGTTCATCACATGTGTCTTGAAAGGCTCCTTGGGCTTTTTGGAACCACATTTTTCCTCCCCTTTGACCCTTAGGGTAGGGTCGGGTAGGGGTGGAAAAATGGATCCCGATGGCAGAGTCTTTCCGTCCTGTTCACACCTGGTTAAGGTTTCCTTCACTTTAGGCCCAAAAAGGGACAAGCCATCAAAGGGAGTATTCATGAAGGATGACTTGAAGGGCTCCTCGAAGGAACACAAGTGCATCCAGGAGTGTCTCCTAAGAGCAACTCCTGTACCCGCTGCCCTACTTGTTCTATCAGCCGCATATGAGATGAGGCGCATGGATGAGTTTATGAGGGTAGCAAGCTGGGCGACAACTTTGTCTGTAGCTCCTGTAGCTACTGTACCCTGAAGAGTATCTCCTAGCTCTTTAAGGATGTCTCTTTGTAACCTGGTAAAATAGGTTAAATAGTTGAGTGAACAAAGAGCAAAAGTCGCTGAAATAAACATGCGCTTCCTGTATCTATCCATGATCCTGGAGTCTCTGTTAGGAGAATGGCTAGACGAGGAAGTTTCAGACATTTCCTTTTTGGTGGCTGTCGGCACCACCATGGCATCAACTGGAACACCTTTTGTTAAGAAAGATTTGTCAAGGGGGGCAGAAATGAACTTATTAGGCCTCCTAGGGACAGGCTGCATAGTATCCGGAGACTCCCACGCCCTTTGTGAGACCAGCTGCCTCAGCTCATCAAAGGGCGGAGACACCCAAGAGGTGGAGGGCTGAGACCTGAAAGCCTTCAGAAGAACTGACTCATCCTCAGTAGGGCTTTTGGACTGCCAGTCACCCCTCTGCCTAATGATTTAGAGTATCTCAGCGAATGAGATATCTTCAGAGGGGGACCACGAGGACCCTTCTGACTCCTCTAAATCAGTATCCGATGTTAGAAACTCCTAGGGGGAGTCTAGATGTTTCCTCTTACACAATCTCTTTCTGGGAACCTCATCAGTGGGAGCTTCTGGTGAGGTCTCAGAAGAGCAAATGCCACCCAATGGGGCTTCCTGAGGGTCTGGGTCTCTACGCTTGCTCAGGATTTGTGAGGCAGAAGCAAACACAGGTGCTTTAGGGGAGGAGGAAGCCAGACCTGAGGTCTAGGATGTCTTAGGAGACATGACTCTCCTCATGGCATAGAAAGCACCTCTGGTCCAATGTGAGGGAACTGATGGATCCAAAGAAACCATTGATACCCCTGGCACTGGGACAGTGGGCTCCGAACTAGAGGTAGGAGCCAAGCTCATCTGAGCCGAAGCCCCGAGAGGCAGAGTTGGAACCAACAAGTCGGTCTGACTATCCTCCCTGGAACCGACCAGAGTGTGTCGGCGCCTAGAGTCCTCGATTGGCACCGAGGACGTCAGAGTGCATGGAACCAAAGACACTGGAGCAGGCGTCAGCTCTGAGGGTTCCACTATCAACAGGTCGACGACTCCAGCTCCCAAGGACCAGCATGGCTTGGAGGAGGAGCAGTTTGAGCTGGTGCAACGGTCTTCGACTCTGAAGCCATTTGGGTCAAAGCCAGTAATATTTTTGCCAAGGCCGATGTCGATAACAGTTTCTGCACCACACAATCCACATCCAGATCTGAAAGGCTGATAGAGAAGAGTGTACTGAAGGTGGTACCGACTGTATTAATGAATTCTTAGGAGCTTCGGTTACCTGTTCCAAGGCTGGGGACCGGCTCCAAAAATTAAAGACTGTTGGTTCCGATGGCAGTGGAGCTGAAGTCGAAGATTTCTTTGATTTCTTAGAGTCTAAAGTCTTAGAGGACTTTGAGGACTTGCTGGATCCATCTTGGTCACTCAAAGCTTCTTGAAATGATGGTTTCAACAACCCTCTGTCAATAAGTTTTCTTTTCCTTACCTGTAGGACCCTTGAGGAGAATGAATGGCATATAGCATAGCTATCCTGTAAATGCAGGGCTCCTACACAGTACACACAAATTACATGGCTGTCTGTTACATACATCTTTTGGGCACACTTTGGGCACTTTTTGAAACCAGACTTAGGGTGCTTGTCTTGGTCAGCCATTGAAAAAGTCTGAGAGAAAATTACTGTCACCACAAAATATTCTAGCAGTAAGTATCCACAAAAAGCCTTAATAAATTCAGGCTAAGTCACACACACACACACACACACACACACACACACACACACACACACACACACACACACACACACACACACACACACACTCACACACTAATGCAAATGTAAATATTAAAGTGAAAGGAAAAGCCTTGACTGTCACCAGATACTGTCTAAAACACACAATATGAGCAGACTATGCAAAAAAAGGAAGATAGCTGCTATAAGGTACAACACTGTCTAAATATTCTAAGAAATGTCTAAGTCAGACAAAATTACTGTTAATTACAAAAACTGCAACAGTAATAATAAATTCAAGCCTTTTCTGAAAAAATATAAGGCTAAACACACCACACAGCAAAAAACTTTATAGTATCTAACTATTTAGCAAAAGTGTGACAAAAGGTCACTGACTAAACACACTCTATAAAGAGAAAATGGTTTTAAACTAGGCCTAAAACAAGAGGCCAACTAGGACATTTTTGAATCATACTAAGGGAAGGGACTAAAATGCAGTAACACACACACTAGAAAGCTGTAAGAGCTTTATAAAACTGTTTAAACTATCTAAATGTCTAAATATAAGTAAATAAGTAAGTAGAAACAGTTTTACTGGCCCGAGCTAATGCAGAACCTCCGATCTATTGCAGCGGCAAACTAGATATGAGGTAACTCTAGGTGCATCATGGGATAGGGACTTGGCCTCGAGCTATTTGAAGACCTCGAGCTTTGCAATTGGCCGTCTCGAAGCCAAGGGATCGGCTCTAAACCCATCAGTAAAGAATGAACGGTGAGATTAGAACAACTTGACATAAATAGTTTTGTTATACTTTAATGTAGTATGTGCATGTCTGTAGGTCTTAGTTTCATTATAGCACATCAATGAAAAGACTGTCGAGATTAGAATGAATCTGGCATCTCCAAAAACATCACTAGGAATTAAATTACCCCGACGTGCATTAACCTCAGATGTAGTTATACCATTTAAAAAGACATGAGATTCTTTGTCAGCACTAAATGAGGAGTAGAAAGGTCTGCCTCTCCAGGGAATTCAGGTTTTGATTTTCTGCTAGTCTCAAAAGTGTTCATATTTGCATACTGCTGAGCAACAGGAGTTTCTATAGCCCCAGTTCATGAGCATGTTACACTTCAGACTCAAGTAGTCATGGAAATAAGAAAATGCTGACACTTTCTGTAAAAAAAAAAAAAAAATAGTAAACATTCCTGTGAATGGATAAAGGGGACAACAGTATATACTACAAAGAATTATACTGGGACTTTTATTGTTAAAAGCACTAATATTCGTTGTTCAATCACTTTGGAGACAGACTTACTGAATTCTGCTAGCAATATTTCAACAAGAACCATAAATAATAATTTGTATTAACACTGAAGAGATACTGTGGTGACCATATATATATATATATATTAGGAACTTAACAAATAATGAGTCTAAAGATGGAGGACATACTGGTTAATGTGTGACCATAGTGTCTTTGCAGTGTTGTCACTAGTGTTTGATTGAATATCTCTTGCCTATTTTGTATCAGAAGTGCTCTTGTTTCCCTTACTGTAGCTCTGTCTATGAAATCCACACATGGAGTGGATTAACAACACTAAGTATCAGAATAATATTATTGCACCTTATATATATATATATATATATATATATATATATATATATATATATATATATATACACATACTGTGGTCTATTTTACATGATCGACTTTTCACAAAGTCAAATTCATATGACCGAGACCATATGATCGACTTTTGAAAAGCTGTACATGTAAAGTAAACAGAAAAACACAACAAACACTTACCTAAAAGCTGTTAACTGCACCCCCCCATAAATTAAATATACCAACTCCGGGATCAAACTACAGTGTAGAA